>NC_050513.1:22097628-22107824 GCF_002922805.2 Oryzias melastigma
GATGCCCTGCAGGGTGCCTTCGCTGTTCAGAACTCAACCATGTCAGCAGAGTGGCAGGGGGCAGACAGGAAGTACTTTGAGGGGAAAGTCAATAAGGCTGTTTTTGGCCATCAAATCTATGTTTAGAGGAAGTTTAACCCCTTTGTCAGGCAGTGTGTCACTTTATGCCAGTGTCATTTGAGTTCAATGCTTCAGTGTCTGACAGTATGTAATATAGCATGTGTTCAAATACATTATTTTATTTAACCAGATGTGATTAATGTATGACTCTTTAACAGCTTTTTTTACCCAGAAAAACGACCCTTAGAGATCAAGATCTTATTCTCAAGTGTGAACTAAAAAAGAGGTCAATAGCACACTTTAAACAAAACTTTGTGACAATGAAAAAGACAATTAAAACACAAAACTATCAAATGAAAAAAATCCCACAAAAAAAGACATTCAGGAGTAGAACGGTTAAGAACCAGAAGAACAACAAATCATAAGCACTAACACAGCGTGAAGGACTCCCGTTTTTGTTAAGAAAATATAAAAATCCCTCAGAAAAAATAGGATTGTTTCGTCTCCGTCTGTAGAGTCTCAGGCAGACGAGGCAGCAGATCTAAAAACGTGTTTCCCTAAACCGGTCCTGACATAAGGAACAAGCAAATGATGAACAAATGTTTGTCCGATTTATGGGGAAGTTAAATTATAAGAGTAAGGACTTGTTTTTTGGAGAGATAAACTGTATCTTTGAAAATATTTTAATAATAACACTGGGGCAGCATGTGGTCACCTCAGCAGAAAAGGTCTGGTTCAAATCCCAGTTAATCCTTTAACACGTCGGTGTCGTCAGTGACATTTAAACAAAATCTTTAACGTACGGTGCGTACGTAACGTACAAACTCCAGCTTCTTTTCGCAGCCCATATTTCTCAAGACATTTGTTATTCTGAATTGTCCCCTGGGTGTGAACATGAGCGTGTGTCAGGAATGGCGGATGAACGACCCAAATTCAGGAGACCATGCTTGGTGACAAGATCTTAAAACATTTAATTAACCAAAACATGACCAATACCCAAAGAGACCAAAATGGTGACAGAGCAGATGACATGACAATGATGAAATGAAAACCCGACACTTAAATACACTGAGGTTGATTAACTAAAGGAAGACAGCTGTGAATTAACCTGAACATGGTGAGACTGACAGGGAAAACAGAACATAACAAAAGCACCATAAAAACCCAGGCATAGGATCATGACAGTACCCCCCTAAAAGAGCAGATCCCAGATGCCCAAACACTTGAGAGGAGGAGACCCGAAGGAAAAAAAAACAAGTCCAGAAAACAGTGGGCTCCTGCAACCCAGCAGAAGTGAGGGGTGTCATGCAAACCCTTCCACAGGAACAGACACAGAAAGAGGAGCAGACCCGCTGACCCTCCACAGGAACAGGAAGTTTCAATTGCACAGTCAGGAACAGGATGCTGGTGTGGAAAAACATGATGGGAAGATGGCCTTTGGGAAACCCAGTTGACGTGACATGACAAAGTTCTCCTGCTAGGTCCAATGTGGTCAGGTCATTCTGTCAGGAGTGGCGGATGGAGGACCCAAACACAGGAGAACAGACTTGGTGACAGAAACTTATAACATTTAGTAAATTAATCAAAACATGACCAATATCCAAGGAGACTGTCAGGAATGGTGGTGTAGGACCCAAACGCAGGAGACAGGACATGGTGGCAGAAACTCAAAACATGACAAAACCAGGAGAAAGCAAACCAGTGACGTGACAGAACAGAACAGATGACCTGACAATGAGAAACTGAAAACCAGACACTTAAATAGGTTGAGGACAATTAACTAAATGAAGACAGCTGTGGATGATTAAACCTGAACATGGTGAGACTGACAGGGAAAACAGAACATAACCAGATCACAGAATCATGACAGTACCCCTCCCCAAAGGGCAGATCCAAGATGCCCAAACATCTTTGAGGAGGGGACTTGGATGAACAAAAAACAAGTCCATAAGACAGGGCTTCTGCAGCCAGACTGATGTGAGGGGTATTGGAACCCCTCCAGGAACAGACGTGGAGAGGAGCAGTCCCGGTGACTCTCCCCAGGGACAGGACACATGAAGGGGAGCAGTCCCAGCAACCCTCCTCCAGAACCAGCCAAGGGGGGACGAGCGGTGACCATCCTCAGGAACAGGAAGGAGCGGCCCCGGCGACCCTCCTCAGGAACAGAATGGATGGCCCCGACAGTCCCCCTCAGGAACGGATTAGATGGATGAAGGCATGAGATGAAAACCGCTACAGGAAACCCCATCTGGCATGGCATGGCGTGGCATGGACTGCAGTGGCAGAGAATCCTGCCACTGCAGCAAACGTTCTCCCGCTGGATCCAAGCTGGTCAGGTCATACTGTCAGGAATGGTGGTGTAGGACCCAAACGCAGGAGACAGGACATGGTGGCAGAAACTCAAAACATGACAAAACCAGGAGAAAGCAAACCAGTGACGTGACATAACACAACAGATGACCTGACAATGAGAAACTGAAAACCAGACACTTAAATAGGTTGAGGACAATTAACTAAATGAAGACAGCTGTGGATGATTAAACCTGAACATGGTGAGACTGACAGGGAAAACAGAACATAACCAGATCACAGAATCATGACAGAGACCAAAATGGTGACAGAACAGATGACCTGACCATGATGAACTGAAAACCAGACACTTAAATACACTGAGGTTGATTAACTAAACGTGGATGATTAACCTGAACATGGTGAGACTGACAGTGAAGACAGAACATGACAAAAGCATGACAAAAACCCAAGCATAAGATCATGACAGTGGTGGTCTGTCTCTTTGTGACCTTGCAAAAAGCCGGATAACTGTGCAGGGTGTCCCCCGGTTTTGCCCCTTGGTAGCTGTGATAGGCCCCAGCAACCCCGTGACCCCAAATGGTTGGTAAATTTTGGTAATTTACCTGTTTGTTTGTAATGCATACTTTTGTTGTAATTTATATTTTTTTGCTAACAGATCTTTCTTGTTGAAAAATGTCCTACATTCAAGATATACAGTACTATACACACTATACTCCCAGGTGATAGCCCTCCCTTTAGATGCCCACTCACAGAAACACAACTACAACATTGATGACAGACAGTCTGATGACATAGGTGTCTGAGGTTCATCCCTCTGGAGGGTTACCTGCACAAATTCAGAAAGACAGCCCAGAAAATCTGCTAAAATCAGCAAAACAAAAAATACCAAGCTAGATGTTGAAGATGCATTATGGGCTGCTGGTGATCTGTAATGCTTCATTTTCTCATTCTTGTCTGAGAAAGATCTCCAAATACTCTGCAGTATTTTTTCATCTTTAGTTTTATGGTGCTTGAAATGTTTTTTATTTATTACAGAAATCGTCTCTGCAATCAGTTCACCTCAGCAGCTGCACTCTTCCAATATGAAGCCATGCTTTGTTAATGGATGCAGCTTGTGGTTTACAGTAGATTTGAAAAAAAAAAACACTTAATGGTAAAAAGTGTATACTTACATGGTGCTTTTCTACTTTCATTAAGTACTACAGTCCCCTTCCCCTGCACACACGGTCACACTCTGATGGTGACTTTACTGCCACACATGGCAGAAAGCAGACCATCAGGAGCAATGAGGGGTTCAGCGTCTGCCCCGAGGACACTTCAGCACATGGGGAGGAAAGGCAGAAAAAGAACCTGAAACCTTCTGGTCAGACTGATGATATGCTGTATTTGGTATTATTAGCTTCATCTGGGGCAGCATGGTGGAGTAGTGGTCAGCACTCTAGCCTCACGGCAAGAAGGCCCAGGTTCAAATCCTGTCTAGGACTTTTCGTTGTGTGTTCTCCCACCGTTCATCTGGTCACCTTAGCTTCCTCCCATGCACAGCCCAAAACTACCTTTTGTAGTGTGTGTGCAAATTGTATCAGTATGTTCATCTGTCTGGGTGTATGGCCCTTCAACAGACTGGTGACCTGTTTAAGGTGAGCTGTAGCTGGCTCAGCCTCCAGTGACCCCGTGACTCTGAAAGGATTCAGTGGATACTGAAGATGGAGGGGTGGATGACTTCATCTGAATCAGAAGCCACAGAAGCCAAAACATGTTCCTGCTGTTTACCGAATTAATAAATAATGCTAAAGCTTCTGCTTCAAACAAAATAATATTTTTCTTATAATTAATTTAGCTGTAGTACTTCAGAAAGTACAGATGTTCACTGCTATACTTTGGTTCTGTGACCCATAAAGCCCAGTTCTTCCACCAACCATGTCTGAAACAACTTTTTCTACACGTCACATGCACCCACCCATACGGGTGCAGCAAGTTTTGGGGTTGTAGAGGGGGGCAGCCGCATCCTAATGGGTGTGCCGTTCCCTTGAAGCTCATGTGGCTACCTCAGGGTGTCATGAAAATGGAACATCCCATAGACGGTGACGTCAGACAAAATGTCGACAGGGCCAGACATGTGAATAGTGACTTACGATTTAGAGGTTTAGAACGACAAAGCTGACAGCTGAACGCTGTTTAACATCCTTTTACATAAATAATAAAAGGTAACATTACCAATTTCAACATAAAATGTACAATATTTATTCTATGAATGTCCTGCTGAACTGGATTTTCATTTCCTGTCTTAGATCGTTCACAAATCTAAATACAAATTTGAATAATCTTCAATATTTGAGGTTCTTTTGAAAATATCAACCTTTCATTTGAGCAGATATTATTATTCTAACAGGTTCTACTTTGCTTGATGTTATTCACAAGTACGATCAGCACAAAAACTGATAAAAATTCATGTTGGCTGAACGTAACAGGAGCAGCTAAGATGCAGATTGCTGCATGTTGACAGTTCGTGTTTTAACTGAACACAAGGCTAAATGTAGTTGTTGTAATCAGAGGTATTTCTTGTTTTTGGGGTATTTTAAGGGGTAATTGTAAAATAGGAATACTTTAAATAGGAATATTTTTTGACGGCTCCAAATGATTTTGATCCTTGTTTATCTTTATTATCCTGCAGGATCAGACACGGTTATGATCAACAGCAAAGAGGAGCTACGTCAGAAAATAACACAACAATTATTAGTATTTCTTTATTGTCAGACACGTTGAAATTGTCTGACTTTATCTCTGTTTTTAGTTATTTTGTGAACTCAGAAATATAATCAACTTTAACTGGACAGAAAAGATCTTCTGCAGATCTACGTCTCATCCCCGTCGTGGAAAGCTATCGTTAGCATTAGCATCAATTAGAAGAAGAAAATCTGAATTCATAATCAAACCAGCAGCATTCAATGAAGTTCCTGTAACCTTCATCTAACTATGACTGAGAAATAATCCACGACTGGTTTAATATCATCCAGAGGATTTTGGGGAAGCAGCTGTGGAGCATTCTGCAGGAGGAATACTGACATCTGATCTGAGAGGGAAATACAACCAGGAAGGACATTTAGAACATAAATATTGTACACATTTCTGTTACAGTTGGTTAGGTTACCTTTCATTTATGTAAAAAAGCTTTAAACAGCGTTCAGCTGTCAGCTTTGCTGTTCTAAATCTGATAATTAGAAGTCACTGCTCAATCGCGTTTTGTGTGACGTCACATGAAAAGGGTCTATTATTCTGCTTGTAGTAAGTTAATTGTGAAGTATTTTTAAGGATAATGCATGATAAACAAACTTATGAGCTATGGGTGATTCTGTCACTTGGTGTCCTTACTCCATACTCCAGTCAGTGCGTACTGGCTCCTTATGCACAAATGCTGCACATACAGGGTTTGTGTTGTGCAGGACACCTGTAGGATGTCCACACAAACTACGCTCTGATTGTCCTGTTTCCTCATTTCTAACAGTCAGCTGCATGAAAGGAGTGCGCACATCGAGTGAACAGGACGTAAGAGCCTTTGTGCTGAATTTGGAGGATGGAGAAATGAAAAGTCTGTTTGACACGCCTGCATCGCACAGACTTCCCCGTATCACCCATGTGTGTTAAATAATTATTCACCACGACCTGTCGTCCACAGCATGCTTGTAGAGAATAATGTACATGAACATTCCTCCTCTCTGCTTTCACCAAGCGATCTATGTCCGGGACATTTCCTACATGCTCTGTGCAGGGCAGCTACGACTAAGGCTTTACTCAGGATACAAAATGTTTGGTGACTTAAAAAACAAGACGCAAAAATAAATGTAACAGCCAAAGCTGAGGAGGTGCTCTTTAATAAATCAGTAAAACTACAAGCTGAATAATTCATAAATCCCAAAGATTTCTTGAATTGTCATTTCTTGAGCTGAAGATCATGATGCAGGTCATCGTTCTTAGATTTCTCTGACTCTGAGCGTCTCAGATCTCAGTTAGACCAAACCAAAATACCTTTGTGTTTCCAGAAACTTCATGTAAAGTTTTGTGTGAACTGTGCAGGAGCCTTGTGGAGATTCTGGTAGAAATTCTTTGTTTTTTCTCTCTTCCTAATCTGGGTAAACACAAAAAGATTTATGTAA
Organism: Oryzias melastigma; assembly: GCF_002922805.2. Classification (NCBI taxonomy): domain Eukaryota; kingdom Metazoa; phylum Chordata; class Actinopteri; order Beloniformes; family Adrianichthyidae; genus Oryzias; species Oryzias melastigma. The sequence continues at coordinate 22,104,153 of NC_050513.1, forward strand.
AACTCCGGATAAACGCTGATTATTCTATTTTTTTTGTAATACAGACACATATTTGTCCAACACAATTTGTGTTCCCTTCACGACTCTGCATGACAAAACGTAAACAAAAGCCTGCAGGATAAACGGTTACACCTATTTCATACTTTAGAAATGAAACAGTAAAATGATGCTCCACCTAATAATCCAGCTCACATCAACCGTTAACACCTGACAAAATGAATTTCATCCTTGAGTGTTGTTGCTCCTCTCCATGTCAGTGTGGAAGTTAATGCTTCGCCCTTTCCTAGCATAGAAAGAAGAGTGCCTCAGACATGCAGCTAAAAATGCATTAATGTTTTATATGTTTAAATGTGGGCATGTCTAAGACTTGTTTTGATCAAATAAATGTAAATATTTTAATGTCAAAAACTAAATCTGTATGAATAAACATACCATTTAGCATTTCCCAGGAGATTTATTGCTATGTTTGAAATATTCTGAGCAATATGTGTAGAAGTGCTGTAGTTTTCAGTGAGAGTGCATGTCGATGTTTCATGCACACAGATCTGAATGTCTGCGAGAGGTCTGCCTACCAAGAGAGCTCCTGAAGTGAACCTGGTCTACCTGCCCAATTGTGTGGAGTTTACATGTTTTTTCTGCAGTTTCAGTGGAGGACGTGTAGATTCATGTTTGAAGGACACTGGGTTTACTTGTTGTTTCATTTTTTTGAAAGACATCTAATTAACTGATGACTTTCCTTTGGTCCTCACATGTGTTGGTTCCATGATGACCCTAACCTTACATTGATGTGTGACCCCTGCTATGACTTATGTCTGTCACGGACACCAGTGAAGATAAAAAATCCTTATAAAATAAAAGAAAGTCTTGAGGGTCCAGATGACCCTACTTTTAATGTAAACATGCCTAGGATAGCACAAGGGCTACCACAAGCACTCCAGTGGTGAAATCCTTTACCTTTTAAAAATGAAATATTTTTTCTATACAGAATATGAATATAAAAGAACTCAAAGTGTTTCATTCATTTACAGGATTGTTGTCGAGGTTTGTTACAAGGTCATTAGCCCAAACTTCCTTTTGTGCCAAGAATGAGTGTAGCATCATAACGCTAAAATACTAAGTTGGAACCAGATTTTATCTTTATTTTATTAAAAGATTTAGGAAAAAGTACAACATATGTAAATGTTCTGGAATAGTATGCAGAAAACTAGGCCAAGTGGAGAAAGATCCACAGGCTGGCACATAACAAGCTAAAAGAAAAAACTTTTCGCTTGTGGGCCGCAATTACAACCAAAGCATTGGTGCATTTTCTATCAGTAAATGTTTGAAATTCAGGCAGAGAAAACATGGTTATTTCATTTTGGATCTTTTGTTCTGCACTGCTGTCAAACAACAGAATTTTATTAGATGTAAAAACAAAAAGGACAGCTCTTATTAATTTATTTTGGATGACAGTCATTTAAATTGCTCTGAAAGGTAAAACTTTTTTTCTGCAAATAAATAAAGTAAACCAGGGGGCAAAAATAAACGGTAACTTAGTCCAGTCAGTGTAGAAAACAGATAGATACACTTAAACTTTTAAAATAGGTCTGGATCTGTTTAATATTTCATGTTTTAGCTTGTTTGCATATTTGTAGCTCAGGCTGTGCAAACTGGGCTAAAACAACACATTAAAAAAAAACAAGTAAACAGTTTTAATTCTTGTTACCTTTCAAATTAATGTAGCTTCATAAAACCATGAACTTTGGATTTAACATTCATAGAATAAATGCTTTTACTTCACCTATAATTCATCATCACTGTTATTTCTGTACTCAATTGGAAAACATTTTAGGTCAGAATGAACTCATTTGTATTGATTTTAAGTCTGTCTATATAGTATATACATTAGCTTTGTTTTGTTTTATTTTCATTAGAGATTGACTTGCCATTTTAGGGTTTTTATGACTATTGTAATATATTTTATGTAATTTAATTATTTCCTTTCCTTTTTGAACTTCTTTATTTCCGCTAATGCAATCATGTTTTTATCATTTATCTTAGCATTATTTATATTATTTATTTGGTATGTATATTTTATATACTAAAAAGAACTTCGGCAAATAATATCAAATATATTTCTTTCATTTTTAATAAAGTTCACTTATTACATTCGGTTAAGGGAAAGATGAGCATTACTCATCTTCAAAAAATCTTCCAGCATCTTCCTACATTAAATAGAAGCTTTAGAGATTTTGGCTTTAAATGTGTATTTCTTTTAATTTGAGAAGTTTTTGTGACAAGACGTAATAAATCATTAAAGACATTCTGACACCCTGTAACAACCAACTCCTACATAGGCTGTCCCTATAGAAGTTCAGAAGGATTTCAGTAATGGAGTGGGATTTGGAAAGATGCTGTGTAATTTATTTTGGTTTTTCAAGCTAGAAACTTTATTCCTTTATTTTTATATGTTTGTCATTAAAACGGAACAAACTGCACATAAGTTTTAATTAGTTCTGTCAACGTTAATCAAAAAAGTTTAGGGTGTTATCTATTAACCTCTGTCTTCCTGAAGCTTCCACAGCATGCTTTAACCTCTGACAAAGCAGATGTCCCACTTATACCATGGTAACTTACAAAAGACAGACATCTCCAACCAATATTTAGTACTCAGTGGGCTAGGTGAAGGGCTGGCACGCAGGAGCCCTGGGTTCGATTCCTGGGTTGTCCACTGATCCCCACTCAGATTGGGTCCTTAGGCAAGACCCTTGACGCTCCGGCGTAAAAACTCTGCCAAATCACTGATGGGAAACAGTGGGTGCTGTTACGCTGTGGGGACCCCGAAAGGGATAAGCTGAAAGTGAGAGAAGAAGAAGATTTAGTACTTTATTCTTATTTTTCTTTTCGGTTAGATAATTTTTTCACTCAAAGCTGACTATTTTCTCTCTGACCTGTTCAAAAGACATGAGACAACCAACCCTGAGAGCTTTGATACGACCAACCCTTCTCGACAAACACGGTAAGATAGCCGCTACATGGCTTTAGCTTGATAGATAAAAGATTAACCAAAATAAAGCTGCTACCATTTGCTTTTTAGTAAGGGCTTTGTTTTTAACGACTAATATATACCCTAAAATTTCCACCAAAACTTCCACAAGCATATATCAAACTCACACATGCAAGGAGGGTTCCAGGGGTGCAGGACAGTCTCCACGCCCACTCCCCTACTCGCGCAAGCTGGTGACACATTTTCTCCACTCTCGTTGGAGTATTCTTACGCTCCTAAAACTAGTTCTGTCCCCTCGTGGAGGACTGTGCGCTTGTGGAGCTTCTCCTGCTAGATTTAGATGCATAAGAATACGTTCACAGACCAGCAGGAGCGTAAGAATACTCCCACAAGCGCAGAGAAGAGGTTTCACGAGGTTTCATGAACAAACTGATTTAAAAAAAACACAAAGATTCAGATAAAAATAAATGTTGTAATTTTAAACTATTTTTAATTAATCTTCTGGTTCAGCCGTAAAACAACATAAACAGGATAAAAATCACTGCTGTTTTGGATCATTTAACAACAGAATCTGAAAATGTTCTCCACGGTTTTATATCCTCAAAGTTCTTCAATATTTTACGTTCTAAGCATCACATATTGCTGCAGAGCTCCTATGAAAAGGTTTTTTTTTTTTTTTTTTTCGC
>NC_050513.1:22107918-22130711 GCF_002922805.2 Oryzias melastigma
ATGTAAACACTGGAGCTAAAGCTCCGATGTTAAAGCTAATTCATTTTTTCAGAAGTTATGTCTGTGAGCAGAACTTCAGTCTCAGTTTTGAACGGAAAAAAGCTCTCGCTAGTTTTACTTTGAAAACCGGAAGCTTCCCCGTCACGATGATGTGTTTACTTCAGTTGGCAGTACCACGGCTCTTTGTTTTAGTTTGTAAACTTAAAATCCTACATGAATCTGCATTTCAGAGCAAAAATAAATCGTCCCCAGGTGATTTTACTACAATTTACTAAATTTATAAAGATCGCGAATCAGCGATCTTGGACGTCGCGAATATCCGTACTCGGATTTTTGGGAGCAAATCGCGAATACCCGAGAACCCGGATACTCGTTACAGACGTAGTCCTGCGTCCTTGGAACATTCCTTCCGGAGTATGTTTATTGTGTGCGTGGAGTTTGATATTTGCTCATGGCAGAGTTTTGGTGGAAATTTAAAGCTATACTAATAGCCCACAAGCTCTCAATACAAACATGAGAATTTACTCAGACCCATGAAAATAAAAAATATAATCTCGCCTCAATATTTTGTGTCTGCTCAACAACTTTGGGTGTGCAAATGAGTCAGCTGTCAAACGTTGTTGATATCAAAATTGTTTCACAGAGTCATGTTGTGTGTTTTGGAGGAATAAGCATTGTGACAACCAGCCCTGGTCTCCCTACAGACTAACTCTTTAATACGTAACATTTTACCAAGTAATAATTATATTTTTTGGGGGGAAAACACACTAACATGAAAAAAAAATAATAATTGTAACGATCCAGAAGTAATCTGCCAACAAAATAGGTTTAAAAAATGTCTTACTTTGGATATTCTGTATAAATAGAAGCTATTCTGTTAGATTTACAAAAAATGGGAGGAACGTACTTTGTAAGATTTGTGTTCGATCTCAGACACTCTCCTCAATAAAAATGTTTTTTTTTTTTAAGGAAAGCCCTTAAATGCACTCCACTATGTAGGTCTTGGATCAGAATCTAATAGAACACAACTGCATTTAATTCAGAACAGACACGAAGCAACAATATCGGCTCCTTTTAAAGCTATGAGGATATTGTTTAGCTCTGGGAATCAACAAACAAAAAACGAAACACCCGCCTGTTTGGATCTGTGGTCTCAAGTGAGAAATATGCAGCACCTGAGCCGGAGATGTTTGCAGAAAGATGTACGGACAGAAAGGAACAACAGCAGTCAGCTTAAAGCAGGAAAGTCAGACAACATAAAATTAATGGAATGCATTAGTGGACTAAATGCATGAAGACTGAAAGAGAGGAAGAGGCAGGTGCCATCGTAGTAGGTCCCAAAGCACTTTGGGCCCACAGCAGCATAACTAATGGGTGTTTCAGGTCAAAGTCAATGCCGCTTAAGCTTTATCAAAACAGACAGTTTAATTCCTAATCTTAATAAAAGAGAAGGCAAAGCTGACGTAGGAGAAGGCCCTCTCACTGGGCCGATTTACATTTGGGCTTTTGTTTCTTTTCATAGTAACTACATTTTACTTTAAACAACAGCATCTGAACAGTGACCGGATCGTCTTTACTATTTTAATGTGTTGTCATCCCTGAGAAAAGTCCTAAATTTAAAGTTCTACACCAACCAATGTGACTTTTTTTAGTGTTTCCAATTGTCTTAAAGTCTTTATCAGAGCCAGATTTTCTCCGGATTATCCAGCTTCCACAACCAGTGTTTGTTTGGACAGTAAATGTTACGTTTCAGTCAGAGTCACTTCAACAACATTTTGTTTAGTTATTGTCCTGTCTCAGCCATGTTGACGTGGTTTTAGTCCAGTTTGGGTCGACTGAACATCATCTCAGAGTTGGCATGATGTATTTTTCCAATCGACAAAAACAGTATAAAAGACTTTTTTTCTTGTTAAATAACATAAATAACATAATTAAATAACATAAAGCTTAAAAATGTATTATATTTAAAATTCATTGTACAATTGTTTCATTTAGGTATAGACATATAACAGACAAATGCACAAAGACTTCCATAATTCTAAACATTTTGACATTTTAATGACTTTGTCTTTGCTTTTTTGTTTTTATATAAGCTGTGGACAGTTGACAACCTCAAAGAAGATTGTCTATTAAAAAATACAAGAGAAACTTTAATTGTTGGAAAACCTTGACATAAACAACCACTAGCACATATTAGAACCATTAATTCAAAATGAAAAACTAAATGTATTTGTAGTAATATGTACAACCTGGTGTGTATTCAGAATGGACACATTTGTTCTGCTTAACCCTTGTGCTATCCTAGACATGTTTACATTAAAAGAAGGGTCATCTGGACCCCACAAGACAGAGCGCTGAACTCACTGGTGTCAGTGGCAGACATAAAATCCTCTTCACCTTTGTCATGGGAGGGTCACACATTGATGTAAGGGTGGGGTCATCTGGGCCCCCAACCCAGTCTCAGTAAAATGCGTACATATTCCACGACTTTGCACTCTGAAATACCATGTATAATACACGGCAAAACCGGTTTTTGCGCGCATATAATACGCGCGGTCCTAAACGTGTTAAAGTCTGTTTTCCACGTTTGACACATCCCCTGGTGGAGGCGTGAGCATCACAGACAGCCCCACTAACGAACAATTTGTTTTTCTAACCCTAACCATAACCGTAATCCTAACCTTAACCGGGAACAACGTCATTTAGAAAAGAGCCGGAGGATTTCTGACCACGTGATCAAAACAAAACCTAAAAAGGCGTGTATATGTACGCCGGCACAACCCATTCTCAATGTTGCGTATCATATGCATGCAAAAAGCGTGTTTGGCGTATATTATACACGATATTTCAGAGTGCAAAGTCGTGGAATATGTACGCATTTTACTGAGAGTGGGTTGGGACCCCATAAGAGAGCACGAGGGTTAAAGTGAACCAGAGTTTGTTTCCCTCTATAATATAGAACAGAGTTTCTGTCTGAAAACACACAAATGAATCCCAGACTAGGAACTGATCTCAGACCAATCTTTCGAGGTGGTCTCGGTTTGTTTCCAATCGGACTGAACTACTGTTCGCTCTGAAATTCCTCTGTCTGAATACGAAAAGAACCCAGAGCGGAACAACTGAACCAAAACGGCCACCGTAGCCGGCGAGAAAAAAATTAGGAATGAGGCGATCGGTGAGGTGTAGAAAAATGTAAAACATTGATTGTCATGTTAGCAAAAAGGAACTAATTGGTCCAACTGATTACATGTCAGAGCATTAATTTTAACACTAAAACACTTACTATTCCCCGTTCTGTCGTCCTAAAAGCTAGCTTGTAGTTCCTTAACAGAATTCTCTTAAATCAATGGTGTGAGACCACAACCATGAGAGACGGCAACTCATTTAACCATCTTTTAACAGGATCCACATTGCTTCTCACTGTATCTTCCTGTCACAAACACTTATTGGCGTCCCCAGTCGTGCAGCATTCCTCCGCTGTACCAAAGCACCAGGAAAAAGTGTTGAACCTGGCGTTATACAGATAATCAAAATCCATCATCAAAATAAAAAGATTGAATGATCCTGGAAACCGCAGCATCTCCATCTTTCTCTTTAGTCACATGGTTTTGTCTACTAGGTTTTGTCTGAAACAGAAATCTCAGGTGGATCCCATGTCTGAATACAGACCAAACACAAGTTTTAGGACTCGATACAAAGACTTCTTTCAAAGTCTGAATACACCCTTAATCTTTACAATAATAGAAACATTTTTGCTGTAGTCTTATTAAGTCCCCTCCCTGTTAAATTAATCATTTTGAAATAAAAATAATTGTCCATTCTGTAAATTAATGAAGAATCACATAGATTATATGACTAAAAATGATACATTTCTTCTTCCGAAAAGTAACACAGTGGATTTTTGAATGGCTTTCCTGAAACATCACTTTAAGGCATGGGTCTCAAACTCAATTCAGCCGGGGGCCGCTGGAGGCAGAGTCTTGGTGAGGCTGGGCCGCATCAGGATTTCCACAAGAAAAACACTGATAAAACATTAGTGTTCTCAAATATCTTTATTTTTTTTACACAACATGGATAAATAATGAATGACGTGTATAGATCTTTGTGTGTGTTGATTATATGGACAGATGTTTGATTTATATTTAAAAAAAAGGGTAGTCCTTTGCTGAAATAGTTTATATTGAAGATTAAACTTAAGATATATTGCTAGGGGGTAGGATTGAAAAAAGCTTTTTAAACTTCTTTCTACTCAATTTCGAACTACATAATTGAGGTGTAATATTTTATTTTTAATTTATATAGAATTTTGTGTTGTTGTTTTTTTGTGTTTTTACCAAGTACTATGTATGTGTTGTTCGAAATAAAAAAAATGACTAACTAATAAAATAAATAAATGCACTAAAAGATGAATTAAAAAAATAAACAAATTAGTAATAAATAAATAAAATAATAATAATGACCATATGTAAAGAAGACAGGTCCGAGCGAGAGGGAGCAGGTTCCCTTTCGCTTTTGAATCTGGAGGTGTGTGGAGACAGAGGACCCGGGACAACAGTTTTAAGGAGGGGTGTAAAAAGGCAGTTTATTAAGTCCAGCAAGGGGAGCCATCTTCAGTCTGTTGGCGCCAGGAGCCTCTGTTAAACAAAGATAAAAACTACTGAGTTTAGAATCTAAAAAGCACCAGGCTTAAATAAAACCACTACAAACTAGATAAAAAAATAAATAAGAGCATGGAATAAAAACAGCACTGGTGCTGGCGATAAAAACAACTCAGGTAACTAAAAGACAGTTGAAAGAGGGGTACTTAGCTCGAAGAGGGGTGTATCGTGACCACACCCCTCTGCAATCCCAGCGTCGCTTCCCCCTCTGACCGCTGCCTGACTCCTGGCTCTACTCCTCCGACTGTCGACCTGGCGCTGGCTGTCCCGCCACGCTCCTCCCGGCCGTCGACCACGCGCTGGCTGTCCCGCCGCGCTCCTCTCGGTCGCCGACCACGCGCTGGCTGTCCCGCACACACACACACACTACAACAGAGAAAACTAATTATTTTTATTCAGTTTCAAATGTCTGTATTAACAGATCCTTCTTCAGAGTTAGAGAAGCCCCGGTAATGAGAAAATCTTTGAAGGATTTCATTTTTTGTAGATTTTTGTAGAACTCCTCACAATAAATAAATCTGATCTATGTGTCTTCCATTCATTGGAAGCGTGAGGTGCTCACCCGCGCGACGGCTGCATCAGCGCGCATTCGAGGGCTGCGGAAGCTTTAATGGGAGTTCTAAGCAAACGCGCGTAGCAGAATATCGGACTTTTATCGCATTTGCATGGACTGGAATGCACGCCGACACAGCCGGTGTATGAACCTTAAAATTCATAGACACGCCCACGCAGGTGCGAGCCAAGCTCAGGATCACATGTTTGACAGGGGGGAGCAGCGGATCGCTGCGCAGGGCGGGCTACAGGTTTGTGGCTCGGACCTCGTGGAGCTCTGATTCAATAGGAACAGTCAGCACGTCAAAAAAAAACAAAAAAAAAACGTATTCCTCGACATCATATCTGTCTCCTATTCATTCTGAGAGAGACATCAACAGACACAGCTGGTAGCTCCTCCTACACGCGACGCGGTGACAGAGACACTTTTTTTGACCAGCCGCGAGCAGCAAATTTGCTGCGCGGGGTACGCAAATTTATCACACGAATCGCGTTTGGTGCTTCATGGCTCCTCCTCCGCCCAGCTGACTGGAGGAATGAATGAATGAGTGAGGAGGTACTGGACAGCTCGCTGATGTCCCACCTCCATAGCCATATACCTCACCGTGATTGGTTCGTTCAGTTCTGCACACAGCAACTGTCATTCATATCAACCTTGCGGGCTGCACTAACAGTAATCTGTCATATGAAGACGCAAATTATCATCCCGGGGGCTGCAGATGGCCCACGGGCCGCGAGTTTGAGACCCCTGCTTTAAGGTATCTGTGCTTTAGATTTTGGGTCATGTCTATTTCTCTTTAGAGTAAACTTTTTTCTCTTTCATTAAGTAATCATGCGCGTGCTACCTCACCATGCAAGACTCTGTGCTCTGGTTCGTTGTCTTTGTATTTCATCCCACCTCTCTTCACAAACAACTGCTCCGATTGGATGATGTCATTACAATTTTAATTCATCCCGTTATTTATACGTGAATGTATTTTTATTTTATTTTACTTTTTAAAACCTTTGCTGAAGCATTAGCATCCCACAGTGGATCAGTTATTTTTTAATCATCTTTGGATATAAAAAATCCTAGCTTAATAACCTTTTTATAAAGATGGATTTAGTCGTAAACATTTCTCTCTTTTCCTGTCTTAGAAAAGGTGACAAAATAAATGAAACTTCAAAGTAACTTTATCCACTTCCAAGCAGCAGGAATCCTAATGCCAGATGACATAATCCTAATTTTCCGAGTCACTTTTTCCAGTCTTCAATAAAGCTGCCTCTAAACTGAGCAGCAAAAGCCTTACCTTCAATCCCTGATAGCTGTCAGGTTATTACACGCTCTAAAGCATGCTCTGCAAAGATTTATTTTTTCCCTTTATGGATCTTCTATTGTACTGCATATTTCTTTAAGCCTTTTACGGGGTTTAAAAATGTGAATTTACAACCCGCCCCCTTCATTCTCAGCTGGAGACTTGATTTTTGTTCCATACCACATTTAAGTATGTATTTTAAATGTTTAAGGCTTAAGGGTCTAGTGTACTTTCTTTATTCTTTCATATTTCTTAAAGCCACAATGGAATATAAGTTCATCTTCTTTCTAAAATTCCTGGTTCCAATCCCCCCACATTATGTCTAAATCTTGGTTTAGAAAGATGTTATTGACTGAACTTTATCAAACTAAAATGTGAATGAATTTGAGATTCATTCTTGTTTGTTTGTTTGTACACATATGTAATTTATTATCATGAAGAAATAGAAGGAATTTGGAAAACTTTACCTGCCCTGTTCAATACAGCTATTTATCTCTGAGTCACACCAAAGAAGTCCTGATCCATTTTAGCTCAAGATCCTTCAAAGTTAACCATATTGACTATTAATCTAATTGGCAATCACAACCTTTGATATGAATTGAATCTTTGCTAAGCCTGAAGGCCTCTCCGGGTAAATAAAGGTAAGCTGAAGCACACAAACTTCTCTGTATGGAATTTCTTCTTCGTCTAATCCAGGTCACAGGTCATCTGCTTCCTACTCCTCAGATATCAGACTAGATTGTGAAGTCGTCCTTTTTGCCTAAAAGGTTTTTATGGCATCAGAGTTCAGGTAGTCTATTGTGGCTTTCTTTATTGTTCTGCTTCTTTGTCCAACCTCCAAGCCACATTCAGTACATCCCCTGCTCTTCCATCCTTAATCAGACTTCCATCCTTTCTATTGAGATATTTATTTTTCTGAGGGAGGCTCATGATTCTGTCCCCCTTGACCTTGATGACTCTCAGATTATTTATTAGGCCACTGCTCCATTCAAGTCCTCTCACCATATCACCATGTCAATAGTTGTCTCATTTATCAATGTGGTTTGTCATCATTAACCTCTGATTTGTTATGGCCAAGTGTCTTCAAATATTACAACTTTAAGCTAGGTGGGGTTCGCATCAGAGGACGGGGGAGATAATGTCACATCTGCAACGCGCCCAGTTGCCAAGAGTTTTAAAAGTCACCAAATTTGTCACTAGTCTAATTTAAATATATATATATATCACCAAATGGGTCTGGAAAGACATCAAATATAGCAAGAACATTTCTGGTTCTGCATCCTGTTTGCAGAATTTTTTCACACAAAAAAAAACAAATGCTAGTGTCACGTAGGTGTAAGGGAGGGGGCCAACTTTGGAGATCCGCTGGGGAGACGACTGGGGACCCAATAATACAGCAAGTCAGGGAAACGTTTTAACACTCAGTTTAATAAAACATAAAATATCCATAAAAGCTAAAAAGTGTTAAAAAAGCTGTATTGCAGCTTGGAGATATCTGTAATGTTCATCCAGACCACTAGAGGGCGATGGTTATGCCTGTTGTATTATGTTCAGCCAATAGGTAGCAGGAAGTAAACAGTTCGTTTCAGTGCTGCAGTAAGACAGACCATGATGGGTTTTGCTCTTCAATCTGAAGTCATCCACTCATTTCCAGCCCTTTGAGTGGCAATATGAGTAAGTTTTATGTTAAATATGAAGACTGTCAACAATGTTAGCGATTTTGTTTTTAAGTTTGTGACGTTTTATAATGTTAACTGAGCATATGTCAAATGCTAATTCTAAGCGATGTTTTAGCTAACATTAATGTCCTTTTCAGTCTTTATTGTGTTTTTATGTGAATGTGGCTCATTTACTGAATATCTTTATATATTTGTCATTTCAGTTTCACACTTTTTTGCATTAAATCTTGCTAAATACAGCACCTGTCTGCTCTTTGGAGGAAATTAATCAAGAGAGAGTTTAGCTGACTGTGAATCTCAACCAGGACACGGGGTCACGTTGAGTGCAACAGAACAAAAGCTATAAGGATAAAATAAGCGTCCGTAAAATCTTCAAGGCTAAAAAAAAGAAAAGAAAAGTTATTTCTCTTTTCAAGACGAAATCACGACGTTCACCCCACTCTTCTTGGTCATAGGACTCCCTCACCTTGTCCCCCACAAGCAAAGAAAATTTCCACACAACTAAACTAAAACATGCAAAATAAAATACGTGTAACAAACCCCAAAGTAAAATAAAATCACACCAAACTCTTAAAAAAAATATTGTCCAAAAACAAACTAATACGGCAGGTGGGGTCAACTTAGCTTTAGGAGGTGACGCCGTTGTCCCTTCTTCTCCGATGAAACAAAAACGGGGGGGAACGGTACGAAGGGGGCGTATTGGAGAACTGACACAGATGATCCTCCTTCATGCGTGTAGCGTCAGCCGGCGGTCCTCTTCCTCCGTGTGTGTAGCCCGGCAGGCGGCCCTCTTCCTCCGTGCGTGTAGCCCGGCAGGCGGCCCTCTTCCTCCGTGCGTGTAGCCCGGCAGGCGGCCCTCTTCCTCCGTGCGTGTAGCCCCGGCAGGCGGCCCTCTTCTTCCGTGCATCTGGCGACGCCAGGTGGCCCTCTGAGCGGGGCGTCGACAGGTGATCACTGTAGGTTTGGCAGCGACAGCGTCTTCCCCGCCCCAATTTACTCCACCTTGTGGCGTCTGAACATGTCCACTCGGTCTCTCCATCTCCTTCCCCCTTCTGCTTTTTCTCCCTCCTTGCTGCCCTTTTCGTCCGCCTATAGACACAAATAAAAACCCTCCCAAAACAGTAACCCCGCCTCCCCACAGGTGCACTAAATTAACCCCTACATCAGCCTCCTCTGACACTAGTTTCTTAGTACTGGACGCAAACAGGTACTGGATTAGGGTACCAGTTAGCATACCGGTACTGGACACGTCCGAGAACCAGTCCATGTCTGGTACCGCGTCCAGAGGGTTGTGGACCCTTGCTTTACAGACAGCCAGGACATCAAAAAGTCACATGGAAGGGTTCTTAACCAAATATGAGACAACTTGGGGACGAGAATGTGTTGTCCCAGGAGGCATCTGCACCAGATGCTCAAGCCCCTTTAGCTGGGTCTTCTCGGTGTGGAAAGCAGTGGCTCTTTTCCGAGCTCCTTACAGGTCCTCCTTACAGGTTCCTGATCCTTTCTCTAAGGGAGTGCCAAGCCACCGTGCAGAGGAAGTTCATTTCAGACGCTTGTATTAAGGACCTTGTTCTTCTAGTCATGAACACAGTAACAAAAACAATGGATAAATTGAGAACTTCACTTTCTGGCTCTGCTTTCTTTTCACAATCACAAGCTAGCTGTTCAACTCATCGATCGCTCTTTGCACCTCATGAGCTCTCATGCAGTACAACGACAGCATGAGAGGGGACGCCACTCAAAGGTACCTGTCAGTCTCATGCTCTGATCTTCCCTTACACAAAGACAAAATCTTGAGATGTTAAAACTTCTCCATCTGGGGCAGGAGTTCTTATCCAGAGTGGACAGCTACTTTTCTCTGGTCAAGAACCATAGGCTCAGACTTGGCGGTGCTGGCCTTCATCCCAGCTGCTTCCCACTAAGCCGTGAACTGCCCCAGCAAACTCCTGAAGTCCTGCCAACATGATAATATCCACAAAAAGCAGAGATGGATCTTGTGATCCCTGGCTGGCTCATTGTGGTCGGAAACACAATGGACACCATTGTGCTGGTGAACCCGGCCAGGTTTATTATTATATTTAGGGCACAGGAAAGAACACTCAGCTTGACAGGAACAGAACAAAGAGAACTCCTGAGCCAAAACCACATAGCACCCAGGCACATACACGCCCACCCCATTGTTTTGCTGCAGGGTTGTCTTGGCAACCATAGATGCAAACAAAACAATAAAGATTGTGAAGAGAAAGCATCACTCCATACTACAAAAAATGTATGGTGGCTTTTATGACACAGAGAATATTGCATATTTGTAGCTGTTTAGCCGTTACATTGTGTGAGGTTTTGAAGTCACATGTGACTCAGCTGATTTTTGAACCTTTTGAAGTGTGTCGGATGTGTCAGCCTGGCTCCACAGAGCTGTGTCTTATACCAAAAAGTTGTTATTTGGGAAAAACTTTTTGGGCAGAATTTGACTCAGAGATCAGGAAAACTTCCGGACGGACAGTCTGAGGGTGCACAATTAGTGGACAAAGGGAGCTTTTCTTGCAAGATGTTTTATTGCATTTTTTTGTGTTCTTTTTATTGTAAAAATGGTAAAAAAAAAAAAAACAGTACAGTCCTGTTTGAGGTTCAACCGCCACAGACAGAAATGTCTACATTCAAGAAGTAGTACACAAAATGATGCACTCTTCTTACCATTTTATGACATGTAATGTCATAAAATGGTCCAACTTGAGCAAATATTGTTCAAAAACAACCTTAGAGTCTCTGTAAAGGTTTATAATTTACAGTTTTTCTGTTTTGTAATCATAGACAATGGAACAAAATCATTTAAAATAATAACATTCCTGAAGAATTCTGTCATTTCTAACAACATGATTTGTTCAGCGAGAGGTTGTTCTGCTAGAGGTCACAGGTTCATAATGAGGCATGAAACTAGTTAGAATTCATTTTCATGGAGTGACAGCCACTGTGGTAATTGATTATGATTGCTCCATCAGAAGCGCTTAGACTCACATGTGAATGTAAAGTGTGTTCAGTGAAAGACTTGCAACAGTGTGCGCAGAAGACGGCAACAAAAAGAAATAAATACAGAGAATGGAACACCTTTGAGAGACGGAAGAGAACCTCAACATTCTTCAAGAAGCCAAACTTTCCCCACAGTCAATTGTTTTCTCCTTAAAAATTCTCCTGTTCTGTAGGACTGATGTTGACTTCTGACACTGCCAAGTCATTTGAGACATTAAGAAAAGTGGATATAATGGGATGACAGGCTGTCACTGTCATTGAATGTGACATCCCACTGTCATTCATTCAGGTTTTCAAATCTTTAAAGCACCTTTGCTGAATGTCACTTTGTGTAGACTTAATAAAAATAACTTCAAGAGTTGTAGCTTTCACAAAGGGCTTCACTCATTTTCTCACTTCATGTGAAAAGCAGAAGTTTTTCCAATTGTTAGAGTTTGAAGGGTTTCAGTGCTGAGCTTCTGTTCTTTGCTTAAGTCTCGATGATTGTCAGTAATAAGTTCAAAATGTTAAATACATTTTAAACTCATTTTATCAATTTCAATATCATCTTTTTGATATTAGTATTTTATTAAATTTCCAAGTTTATTTTCTTCTTCTAGACTTGTTGCTGAAACCCAAAGAGCTGAAGAAGATTGTTCATATATCACTTCTCTTTATTTGTAAAGTTACAATTTAAGTTTAAGAAACCAAAGCCAGCAACATGAATTATTCATTTGTCGTGTGGTGTCTGTGTGCGTGCATGTGCGCGTGTGTGTGTCTGTGTATTAATCCCTTTAGTTTTGTTGCTGATTTTCTTCGTCAAGCGTGAGAGAGTAATTAATCAGATCTGAAATGAGATCCTGCAATTAAAATCATTTTGTACGTGTGTGTGGGTGTGTGTATGGGTGTGTGTGTGTATTAGTGTGTGTCAGCAGTCAAGCCTCAATGAATTCTGACAAGCAAATATATCAGCTTGGTCCTCATCATCACTTCTCCTCGGCATGCTCTCTTATTCTTTCCACCATTTTTTGTATTGACTTCTTGTTTCTTAAAGTGTTATCATTGAGAAAAATGTGAAGAATTTTGACTCTTCTGTGTCTTTCAATCTTTTTTGTCAGTAACTTAATCTACTAATTCTAAAGTGTGTGGTGGTTGTGGTTCAGCTGAAACACAAAGTTGAACACCAAGTTTTTTCAAAGAGTTTATCATGTACATTACAGTGTTATTGAACCTTTTTGAGCAATAGCATATTGTTTATATATCATCCATGCTCACACCACTGACATAAAATGACAAACTGACACTCTAAAGCTTGGGTGCCCAAAGTGGGGCCTTCAGAGCCAAATTTGGCCCGCCAAGGTAATCTTTTGGCCCGCCATGTGGTGGCTATGGAAGCCGGGAGTGTACTTGAAACCCTATAACACCGAGCGTGTTGCCCGCAACAGATTTGCACAAGCGCTACTTGAATTACTGTAATTCATAAACGGTTTGCTCTTTTCCAAAAATTCCAGCAGTTTCTGAAAGCTGAGACATTGCACATTCTTGTCAATATCGTGTCATTACGGTAATCTTACCCAGAAGCCCGTGAGGAGATCCTTTGTTTACCAGTAAGACAGACGGAGCGGTGGAGAGATGCAGAGAGCAGAGCAGTAGAAATATATGAGAAAAATGTCTGAAAGATGACGATCCTGGAAAATAAAACCTTCATGGTGGTTCAGGGAAGATTTTGACACCAAAGGGGCAGCGGAGGGAGTCATTTGTGGGGAGAAAAGGTAACGTTTGTGGAGCAGCATTTCCTGTTTGTTTTTTTTTTTAAAGAAATCAAGCTCTAGCTAGCTAGTTTCTTCTCTGAAGCACATTCTGTGTGAGAGAAACGTCATTCAAATGTGAGATATATTAGTTTTTTTACTCATAGATTATAAATAATCTTATAAAATAAGCACATATTTACATTTGTTGAGGATATAAATATAAAAAATATATCCTATCTTTCTTAAATTGTCCTGTGAACTGGAGCTGATGCTGCTGGAGGACCAAAGAGGAGAAAACATCAGGATGCTGGAGGTTCTGGTGATGTGGTCAGAGACCAAAGCTGCTCACCACATCAACAAAGATGCAGAACCTGATGATGGAGACCCTCATCCACCGGGATATGGACGACACAGGTACCCTAACCCTAATCTTAATCCGACACCAGACCAGATCGTTACCGGACGCGGAACCCACACGAAGAAAAGCTTCTCCTCTGGGCACACCACACGACAGAGGGGTCCTTATTAGGGCTGGGAATCACTGGGTACCTCACGATACGATACGATACGCGATACATGGCTCACGATATCGATAATATCGCGAGGGTGGAGGGTGGTGCCAGTGTAAGGCAGTGGAGCTGCCATCAGTGTATAAGTGAGTGTGTGAACAGAACTGCAAAGCCCTTTAAACATTAAAACAAGGTAAAATAAGTGATATATAATATTTATCAATGAGCAATAGTTAAATTCTTTTCCTCTTTTTTTCCCCTGATTTAAAGATTTGAAGGGAACTTTTGCAGGTGTTTCAATGTATTTTTTGAGATATCATTCCAGTTATCATGGCCTGAATCAGATGTGTCCTGCCAATGAGCAATGTTGGAGAACAAGCAGGAATGTGCCCTCAGTTCCCATCCATTGCAGGAGTGAATGCTAAGTGATGCTGTGCAGAGCAAGCGTGAACTTGAGAGCTGGATGTTTCAACTGGGACAATGACTACACCAATTCACAATGCAAAGTAAACTAAGTCATGAAGTCTTAACTTTTTCATTTGAGACATTAGTTTATTGCATACAGATCTGAGTTTAGATCTTAAATGATTTTATTTTTCCTTAAACCTTTCTCATGTTACTTCTACCCATAAGTTATTACAGGAGCATGCATATGTAATAAATGCAAATAAAAAATAAAGTGAACAAATGTTGGCTAAATCTAAACCAGATTTGTGTCATGGTTGTGTCAGTTTTTTTTAATAGGAACCCTGTTGACCTTAAATAAATAAGATTTTGACTATGATGCATTTAAATTGATTTATTTAACTTCAAACAGCCTCAGGTTAGCAAAAATTTAAAATTACATTAGAGATGAGAACTATAAATGCTTTCATTACAAAAATTGTTCATTTCAGAGGAAATGGTCCAGGTTCCACTCACGTGCTGTAATTAAACCTGCCTGCTCACACTGAACGGGTTAGCTAAAAGAGGGGATTTCTCTGAGCAGTTTGACAGAGAAACGCGTCACATCCATTCTGGTCTGAGAATAATGTCTATTTAATTTCCATGAGGACCCTGGGCTAATTGACTGTCAGTTAGTGAACAGAGTGCTGTCGGATCCATTCCATGCTCATTTGAAGGAAATTAGCCAGCAGAGGTCTCATATTGCAGCAGGAAGGAAGCAACAGACAACGAATGCTCAAACCCTGTAGCGGTTCACTGATATACAGAGAATTTGATCTTAAGATTTAAATCAAAGCATAAGAAACTGAATGACACCAAGTCCTTAGACTTGGCGTTATCAATTGGCTATAACCTCAGACACAAACTGCTCACAGGGTATGTGAGATGGTACAAAGCCAAAACTGGTGGATGCCATAGACCAAAGGGATGGATATATTATAGCAGGGAAGGACCTAGACCAGGGGTCTGCAGCCTCAGGGTCTGGAGCCACAAGTGGCTCTTTGAACCCCTCTATTATTGAAAAATAATAGAATGCCTTTCATTTTGAAAATTCACATATTTATTAGACTATACCGCACATACAGCAAAAGAAAATAGTTAAGTGTTTTGAGAACATATCACAGAAATGTAATTGAAGTTCAGTTAAAGCAGCCAGAATTCATACTTAAGACACACTGGATTAAAACAGACTATCATTTTTGAATGAAACTTGAGGCAAAGCTATACGGTCCAGAAGACATGGTAAGGTTTTCTTAATTACCTCTGATTTAATCTTAGTTTGTTCATCTCTGTTATATAAAACAGTGTTTAGTTTTTGCATTGTTTTGTTTTGTTGCATAAATATAGTCCTATGTGGTACTTTTATTTTTGAAAGGAATTTACATGAACCTCTGCTAAAAGTTATACACTATTTCATATTTCAAATAATTCTCTCTTTATGATTGTGTTTTATTTCTGAAAAAAAGCCACTAGTTTATTTAAATATATAATAATAATAACAATAACATAAACGCAAATCCGAGTCTTATTTTTCTAAAGGATGAGGTCAGATTTTGTGGCTCCCTCTGGGTTTGAGTGAGTGAGAAATGGACCTAAATGTCCCTACAAGTGTTGAAGGTAGCAGAACCCTGACCAAGATCTTTAGGATTTTGGCACTGATGTGCAGAATGACAGCACATCGTCTTGAAAAAAAACCTCTGCTGGACAACATGTTGCAGCAGCTTTTCAGTGTTCGCTCAAACTATGTGACTGAGACCAGAAAAGCAAATATAGTTTATTTTTTAATAAAAAGTCAACTTTGACTTAGTTCCTATAAAGGTGGTACCTGGGGTAAAATCTGTGACTTAGACTGTCATACTGAAAAAACATCAATTCTTTTTCTGTCTATTTATTATTGCACATGGTCAATGTGCCTCACAAATGCAGCCAAACACACAATCACACTCACACCAATCAACCTGTGAAGACAGTTTTTGGACTCTGGGGGGAAGCCCGAGTGTCTGGAGAAAACCCACAAATATTCAGGGAGGACACGCAAACTTAACATAGAAAGAAGTCAGCTGGGGCTTGAACTATAGTGTTTGAGTGCAAACCACCACACCACAATGCCGCTCAAAAGAAAAGGTATACAAAGCAACATAGTTGAAACAACCGCTAGCATTTTTTAACAGGTAACTGATGAATCTGAAGGGTACATTTTAACCTGAGCTTCAATCAAATCATAAGCAACAAATCTAAATAAATCTATGAATAAAAGTGCACAAAACACTCAACACAATGAGAGTGTGATGACTTTCAGATTCTTCTTCACTGAATTTAGGTCATTTTACAGCTTCCCCTCCTGTGTCTAAAACCCACCATTTTCCCATAACAAGGTCAACAAGGTCACACATTGGAATCTGTTTATTTCTGTTATTTTTTTACATTATATAAACTTAATCAAAGTTTCAAAAATTCAAAAGCCTACACAAGCAATGTCAAAAATGTGTTTGTAGTTCGTATTTTAGTGTGTTTTAGCCTCATAGGCTTTTGTCCCTGTCTTCTATTTGCTGCTTTTTCTGTGTCTTTGTCACTGTGTCAGTGCTGTAACAGGAAAGGCCCTAGAAACTGTCTGCCCGTTCTTCATGGCTCATTTATGAACTGTGTTCAGTTTGTTGGAGCCAGGAGCATTCTGGGGGGGAAATGGAGGGATTAAGGGTCACTACTGAGTATTTTAACCAGCGGAGCTTTGCTGAGTGAGAGCCTCAGCGTGTGTGAACAGGTTTCAAATGAGCTGCTGGGAACGTCAATCTTGAAAATCACAGAGCAAATGGAGTCATCATGGAGGGAAATCAGCCTGTTAAAGTCAGCTCTGACAAGGATTTTACAGATAATGTAAAAAAAAACGCTGCTGTCTTTAGATAGCATCACCACTGCCCCCTGCTGGCTAATACTATCACTGCTGTTGCTTCATAGAGCCTGTGTGGGATCAGATTCTATTAGAATGTATTGGTATCAACGTTTCTTTAGTGTGTGAACACAGATAGGAGTTTGTCTTAATAAAGTTTTTTTTTATTTCTGTCATCAACCGTCTTATCTATCGTAACTTTTTATAAACTTAATTATCTGCTTTCAGAAATACTTTTGTTCAACACAGCAGTTTTAAGGTTCAATCGGTTTACTATCTGGATGTTTTTCAAGCTCTAAAATGTGAAAAACAACATGCGGATCAAAAGAGGGACACTTCACCTGATGACAGCATGCAGAAATGTTCTGCCGTACCTGCACAACCCCAGATCATCAGCCATCCACCACATGCATGACACCTGAACATCTTAGCCTTCATCCTCCCTGACCCAAACTTGTAACTGTATTTTTAGATTTTCAGATGTTTTTTGCAACTTTGCTAACTCCAGTTTTACTAAAAAAAATAAGTTACCTTTATCTTTGTTTTTTTGGAGAGAAGAGATATTCTTATGCCAGTCTTTTAGGATAAGTCAGAAATAGGCCTGGGTATTAATAATAGTTTCCAGAAATAATTTGATTCACAAGAGTCTGAATCGATTCAATTACAATTTTTTTCTTTCTTGCGATCCACTCAATTCAAATTGATTCAATTAAATTTCGACTTTACACGGTTTACACATTTATGCACATTGGTGCAAATGTATCAGTGAATTAATGAGATTGTTAATATCATCCAGTGTTACATGGATTCTCTAAAGGAGAAGTTCTAACTAAAATGTTCAAATCATTATAATTGGAAACATTGTTCTGCTTCTCCTGGAGGACGTTTCAGTTTGACCAATAGGTGGTGATCATGCTATAGCAGTACACCTTATTCCAGAAGAAGTAGAATGAGGTATGAGGAAAAAATGATGTTTTAGACCACAAATAGTTACTTAAAAAATATTTCCTTAAAAGAGTTTGGAAAATTCATGCCTATAAGTTTATAGATATTTATTTAGTCAGAATGTATGTTTAGGTTGACCGAGCGTTAGCATTAGCCATCCAATAGGAAATTTCATTAAACGTTAGCATCAAGCTAGGAGACTTTAGCTTTATGTGCTAAATCGATTTATATTTTTATGAATCGATTATTGATCTATTAATCTTGAATCGCTTTAAATCGACTAATCCGTTTTCCCAACCAACATCAAGTCAGAAACATGTAGTATTTTTCTGATTGCATCATTGTAGGTGGTATGTGTTTGGGCTCTAGAAAATCAATTGGCGTGCTGGTCCTTCTCTCCTTCTGTCTGTCAGGATCTGTGGGTTTTTCCCCTCTGGACTTCCTGTTCCTGCTCTTCGGTTCCCTAATTGCTGATTCCACACAGCTGAGCCCTGGACTATTTAAGTTTCTCTTCTCCCCTTCCTCCCTGCCAGTTCGTTGTGCTTTCTGCCATGACTCAGGTCTGCTCAAGCTCTCAAGTCTGCTCAAGCTCTCAAGTC
This sequence comes from Oryzias melastigma, assembly GCF_002922805.2. Lineage (NCBI taxonomy): Eukaryota > Metazoa > Chordata > Actinopteri > Beloniformes > Adrianichthyidae > Oryzias > Oryzias melastigma. The sequence goes on from NC_050513.1 coordinate 22,126,244, forward strand.
CGCTTCTTCCGTCCTGTTCGTTTTGACCCTTTTCTGACCCTGGATTTTGGATTCAAGTCTGCTCCCCTGGTGTGTTGCATTTCTGGATTGGACCTACGTGTATGACCCTGGCCTGGATTTTCACAAGAGCCTGCACTGCCCTCCGTCTCCATATTGACACCCCAAAGTCTACTCTCTTGGAGACTCCCCTGTGCATCTGGCAGCAACACGTTTTCCACACCACCTTGAGCATAATAAACTGTAAATATCTAGCCCTCAGTGTGCTCCTCCTTGGGTGTCCGACTCAGTAAACCTCTACAGAACGAACTGGCCAGAATGGACCCCAAAGGCACATTAGAGTGGAGAGCTCAGGTGGAAGCAACCTTGTCCAAACATGAGGATCACTTTTCTCAAGTATGTGAGAAAATGAATGAATTATGTAAAGAAGTTAATGCTCTCTCAGGTTTAGTTAAATCTGCCAGCTCTGCCAGGGTGAGTACACCAGTAGGAAGCTATCAGGAATGTCCTGTAGCACCCCCCGAGCGTTTTTCTGGTGACCCTGCCCAATGTCGAACTTTTATTTCTCAATGTGACCTTTACTTTACCTCGCAGCCATCAAGGTTTCTGTCTGAATCTGCTAAAGTGGCTTTTGCTATATTGTTTCTCACGGGCAAAGCAGGTCGATGGGGAACTGCTGAGTGGGGCCGCCGATCCCAAGTGTGTTCCTCTTTTAAACATTTTTCAGATGCCCTGAGACAAGTATTTGATCCTGTTACCCCTGAGATTGAGGCTGGTCTCAACTTGCCACGTCTGTCTCAAAATAATCGCTCTGTTGATGATTATGCCATAGAGTTTCGGACACTGGCTGCTGATTGTTCCTGGGGAGAGAGAGCTCTCACCGACGTCTTCTACCAAGGCTTAAATGATTTCATCAAAGACGAGTTGGCTGCACGAGATTGTCCCACCTCTTTTGACGCATTGGTGGAACTGGCTTCCCGCATCGACCGGAGAATGAGAGACAGACGGCGAGAGAAGGGTAGGAGACAATTTACCATAAAACCCTTGTTTTTCAAGACAGACAGAACATCGGCAGCAACCACCAGAGGGAGTGAAGAGGAAGCTGGGGAGCCCATGCAGCTGGGTTACTTGAGGCTATCCCCAGAGGAGAGAGAGAGAAGACAAAAACAGAATCTGTGCTTCTACTGTGGAGAGGCTGGACACCAGGTTGGAACATGTCCAGTAAAAGACAAGGCTCAGCACCAGAGAGGAGGGTGTGTCTGAGCCAAAATCATGTGTCCTCCTCTAAGGTTGGTCTGTCTATCCCAGCTGAAATACATATTGGTGCTCGGTCTATCAAGATCACAGCCTTTATTGATTCTGGTTCAGACTGCAATTTCATTGACTCAACATTTATGTCCCATAATCGATTAAGACGTAAAATTCTGGCAGAAACTATCAAGGTTCATGCTGTAGATGACCATTTGATTCACAGTAGCTCTTATGTCACTGAAACCGTTAAACTTCAAATACACAACCATTACGAAGAGCTCTCTTTCCATGTGATAACTTCACCCAAACTTCCTGTTATCCTTGGCCTCCCTTGGTTAAGAAAACACAATCCACACATTGATTGGTCTTCAAGTAGGATTTTGAGCTGGGGAATCTCATGTCCCAAGGAGTGTCTAAAAGCAGTAACTAACCCATGTGTCACAACCTCGTCAGATGAAGTTTATCCTGATCTCTCTAAAGTCCCTACCCACTATCTTGAATTCAAGGAAGTTTTCAACAAAGTCAAGGCTACCTCTCTACCTCCTCACAGACCTTTTGATTGTAAAATTGATCTACTTCCAGGAACCATGCCACCCCGGGAACGTCTGTCTCCTCCTTGTCTGTTCCAGAACGTGAAGCCATGCGGAGCTACATCAACGATTCCCTGAAAGCGGGCCTTATCAGACCATCTTCTTCACCTGCAGGAGCTGGGTTTTTTTTTGTAAAAAAGAAAGATTACAGACTACAGAGGATTAAATGAGATCACTGTTAAAAACAGATACCCGCTTCCCCTCATGAATTCTGCATTTGAACTGTTGCAAGGTGCCAAATTCTTCACCAAACTTGACCTACGGAATGCTTATCATCTCATTCGTGTAAGGGAAGGTGATGAATGGAAAACTGCCTTCAACACACCCAGTGGACACTATGAATATCTGGTCATGCCTTTTGGGCTGACCAATGCTCCTGCCATTTTTCAGACTCTGGTGAATGATGTCCTGGGAGACATGATAAACAACTTTGTCTTTGTCTACCTTGACGACATCTTAATCTTCTCGCAATCCGTGGAGGAGCATGTGCACCATGTACGACAAGTGTTGCAAAGACTACTTCAAAATCAACTGTGTGTCAAGGCTGAAAAATTAGAGTTTCATATGTCATCAGTATCATTTCTTGGATTGAAGATTTCAGAAGGCAGAGTAGAAATGGACAGGTCTAAAGTGGAGGCAGTGCTCAGTTGGCCTGTTCCTGTTTCTCGCAAGCATCTCCAACGTTTTCTTGGATTTGCCAATTTTTATCGCAAATTCATAAAGGGGTTTAGCAGAATAGTACCACCCCTTCACAACCTCACATCAACAAAGAGGCGTTTCGAATGGACCTCTGAGGCTGATGAGAGCTTCAAGAACCTCAAGGAAGGTCTCTTCTGCTCCTGTGCTTCTGATACCCAATGAAGAGAAGCAGTTCATTTTGGAAGTGGATGCATCAGACCATGGGGTAGGTGCTGTCCTGTCTCAGAGATCTGAGGAAGACAACAAGGTACACCCATGTGCGTTCTTTTCTCGTCGTTTGTCAAGCGCTGAGCGTAACTATGATGTTGGGGACCGTGAACTGCTCTCAATCAAATTGGCTTTTGAGGAGTGGCGTCACTGGCTTGAGGGGGCTAAGCACCCTTTTGTAGTGTTCACTGACCATAAGAATTTGGAATATCTTCGTTCTGCCAAAAGACTGAATTCACGACAAGCCAGATGGTCACTGTTTTTTAATCGTTTCAAGTTTTCTCTGTCTTACCGTCCAGGTTCTAAAAATACAAAAGCCGACGCCTTGTCTCGCAGGGATGACGACATTCCCACTGAAAGCAATCCTGGTTTTATCCTGCCCCCTACAGTCCGTCTTGGCATAACCAACATCAATGTTGAGGATGAAGTAAGACAAGCTTTGGTTTCTACTCAAATTACTCCTGAATGCCCCCCTGGTCTGCTGTTTGTTCCTGTGTCTCTCCGATCCAAGGTTCTCCACTGGTGTCACTCATCGCCACTCCAATGTCATCCCGGGATCAGAAACACCATTGCTGTGGTCAAGAGGAACTTTTGGTGGCCATCCATGTCGAATGACATCAGAGAATATGTTTCAGCCTGTCCTGATTGTGCCCAAGCTAAAACTTCACATCAACGACCTGCCGGCCTACTTCATCCACTTCCCATACCTCGCCGTTCCTGGTCTCATATCTCTCTGGACTTTGTTACCGGTCTCCCCGATTCTGGAGGTAACACAGTCATACTCACCGTCATAGATAGGTTCTCTAAAATGGCTCATTTCATTCCACTACCCAAATTACCGACTGCCAAAGAAACTGCTGAAGTCCTTGTTAATCATGTTTTCAAGTTTCATGGAGGTCCGAGAGACATTGTATCAGACAGAGGACCTCAGTTCACCGCCAAGTTCTGGACGGAATTCTGTCGGTTACTGGGAACTACAGTTAGTCTCTCATCCGGCTTTCATCCCCAGTCTAATGGTCAGTCTGAAAGGATGAACCAACAATTGGAGTCCTGTCTGCGAATCTTGTGTTCCCGGGACCCGTCATCTTGGTCACGCAACCTGGTTTGGGCGGAATACGCCCACAACACCTTACCCTCCCTCCTCTTCAACGGGTCTCGCTCCATTTGAGGTGGTTCATGGATTCCTCCCTCCCTTTTTCCCCTCTATGGAGGGGGCTGTTTCTGTGCCGTCGGCCCATGCCGCTGTACGTCGTATCCACCGCCTCTGGCTCGGCAGGCTCTGCTCAAGTCTGTGGGTGTCTACAAGGATCAGGCTGACCGTCATCGCAGGGTGGCTCCTCGCTATCGGGTTGGCCAGAAGGTGTGGTTGTCCACAGCTGAACTGCCACTTCGGGTGACCAACAAGAAGCTGGCCCCATGATTCGTTGGCCCGTTTCCTATTACTAAGGTAGTGAATCCTGCTGCGGTGCGTCTGAAGCTCCCAAGACCTATGCGGGTTCATTCTACTTTTCATGTGTCACGGGTCAAGCCGGCTGTTGTCTCGGGACTGGTGCCTCCCTCCTTGCCTCCTCCCCCTCCTCGCATTATCGATGGTGGTCCTGCCTACACTGTCAAGGCTCTGTTGAGGTCTCGTCGGTGGGGTAGGGGGGTCCAATACCTCGTTGACTGGGAGGGTTATGGACCTGAGGAGCGATCCTGGGTTCCTTCCCGCTTCATTCTGGACC
>NC_050513.1:22131504-22147264 GCF_002922805.2 Oryzias melastigma
TCTACACTGTCTCCTGCATGGTCTGCTTTTTTGACTATATATATATTTACAAACTCAAAGTGTAGAAACGCTGTAATAATACTACGCATACCATTTACTAGCGAATGTATTTGTGCTGATGATGACCTCACATACTCTGTGTTATACAGTATGGTATCGTATATGTACGATACCAAAGAGAACACACACAAATGTAAAATACTGAAATGATTTTGTGATTCATTTTTAAACTGAAATCAATTCTTTATTCTTAACAGTTACTTAAAAGCAGACAATGCAGGAGACAGAAGGACGGAAGGACCAGCACGCCATACACACACACACACACATATATATATATATATATATATATATATATATATATAATCATCAAAGACACTGTCTAATGAGTGGTATTATGTTTTTCGTGTATATGCATCATCTTCAGTCTTGGCGTGGACCAGGAGATTTGATCAAAGTGCTTTTAAAAGAATAATGTTTTGTTTTTCTAACCAATTTTCATATTATCCCCCTACATCTAAATCTAACAAACCCATTAGATCTCATTTTAAGAAGCTAAGTAATTTTCTGAGGCTGCCTAATGTCAAATCCAAAAAAGAACAATATTATGTTTACACCAAAAATAATTCATTTTCAAAAAAATTACCCATAAGTCTGCTCCAGGCAAAGCAAGCTTAAATTTGTCCATAAAAACGCCCAGAAGCTAACATTTCTGTTTGGTTTGTGTTTTAAATTGTTCATCATGGAACTGCCTCTCAGATACATCTGTTATTCCAGCTGTTAAGGTTTTACTGACACAGGAACCTCATTGGTTGCACTTTGCTTGAATAATTTTTACGTTTTGTGCTGGCTGCCTTTTGACCAAGAATACATTTCAGAATTCCGGTCCCATATGAAGCCTGTCTGGTCAAAGCCCAACATTTTGAAAAGATCTCATTGTTCCTGTTGAATCTACTGTGAACCCAAAGCTCTTAAGCTGAAAGCCTCAACACTGTTACTATCTCTAAGTTTACACGGGAATCAGGGCTTTCAGCCTCAACGCTCAGAACTCCAACAGCTCTGCACTTTAGAGAGGATTTCTCTTGACAAATCATTTATTTCCATTATTATTAAATATTCTTCATCTAACCTTCCAATTTGAATACTAGTGGGTTCTTGATATATATTTTATGACCCTATTTGAACTGATTCAAATTATATATACCTGTGTATTCTTGCTACATTTTCAATGGAGGTCAAAAAGTTACCCATGTTTTTTTTTTAGTTTGGCCGAGTTGTTGAACTGTATAGAGAACGTTTGATAAAGGACATTCTCTTTTTATTTTTTATGAATTTAAAATGCCTCAAGGGTAAGCATTTGTCACACTATATAAACAGTTGTGTTATCACTGTGTTTGTAACGCCTTAATAGGACAAGTGTCTACATTTGATCACTAATTCATCTTCTTGTCTGCTTCTTCCCTTTCGGGGTTGTGGGGGTGCCGGAGCCTATCCCGGCTACTGATGGGCGAAGGCGGGGTTCACCCTGGACAGGTCACCAGTCTGTCTCAGGGCCTCAATCACACACACATACACTCTCACATTGACACCTAGGGGCAATTTAGAGTCACCAATTAACCTATGAAGCATATTTTTGGACGGTGGGAGGAAGCAGGAGTCCCCAGTGAAAACCCACGCATGCACGGGGAGAACATGCAAACTCCACACAGAAAGCTCCCAGTTGATGGTTCTGTTTCAGATCCCCCAGCAGGGATTTGAACCAGGCCCTTCTTGCTGTGAGGCAAGAGCACTCACCACTGCACCACCGTGCAGCCCATTTGATCATTTCCCCATATTTTATAATTGGCTCCCTCCTTTGTCTCATTGTCACAAACAGACAGACAGCTGGTTCCACGTGCAGCAGCTTTATTAGCTCAGACAGGAACTAAACACAGCTGAAAGTCCACAAAGCTGAATCAGAGTCAGACAGGCAGAAGTCAATCATGAGCATGGGGTCATCCAAGAAGAGAGTATGTCAGAGTCCAGATGTCAGAGTCCAGGTGAGGGTCAGGGCAGGCAGCAGAGAATAACGCCGGAGTCACACCGGACGCAAGAGCGCCGCAAAGCGGCGCTGAGCGGAGTGCACGCCACTTTGCGCCGCTCTCCAGGTCACACCAGACGCAAATTTTTTCCGCGACGGGCGCTTCTGCTAGAGATATTGCTTTTTTTTTTTTTAAATAATCAGGATATCACCCGTGTTTCTGCTAAAAAGGGATGGTCTCTGCCCCTGTTGACACAGACCCCGCCCCCCAACTCCGCAGTCGGCCCACTTCATTGATCAGTTTGTGCGCGCGTGTGGGTGTCTGTCTGTTTTGTTGTGTGTCTGTGTGCACGCACGCGCTCCCACGTGTTTCCGTCAGTAAATTAATAAACTAAAAATATTACCTGACGTTTCATCCAAGAAGAACCGCTCCTCTGCCTCTCTCTCGTTCAAACACAGCCCCATGCCCCTCTCCAGTGTGCCCCCACTCCATTGGGGGGCCCCGTCTGCTCTGCTCTTTTTCCTCCCAGAACCCTGCAGCCAGCACACCCGCTCCGGAGATCTGTGATGTCCGGGGTGGGGGCTCTCGCGCACGCGTGTCTGTGTGTTTTGATTGCATGCATATTTTCATCTCTACAGCCTGTTTAGACACAAAAACATGATCACATTTGTCAATCGCTGCGTTTTATTGTGAAAAAATTTTTCTATTTTGAAAATAAACCGGATTTTCTCATGTATTTTGGTGCAACTTCCTGCCAGTATTGACGCGGAGCACTCGCGGCTCGTGGAAAAAATAGGCCAGACGCCGAAACGTTGCACTGCACCGCGCAGACCCTCCACACCGCTCCGCGCCGCTCCGCGCCGCTCCGCGCCTGGTGTGACCGACGCCATAGGTTAACATGGGCACCGAATGGAAGCTCACTCTGCGGCGCTTTGCGGCGCTTTCGCGTCCGGTGTGACTCCGGCGTAAGAAGTCAGAACCAGAAGATCAGGCCCAGAATGAAATGCTCAGTAATGCAGACGGGGTGGCACAAACAATACTTCACACAGAGCAAGGCTCTGAGCAATGCTTAAGTATCCTGTAAGTGATTGCAATGAGAGTCAGCTGAGTGGCATCTGGGGATTTCTGGAAGATATTGTGTCTTCAGTACTCTGGAGACTCCTCCCACTGGTGACCAGAGGGGGAGACAGAGCGCTGAGTCCTGACACTCAGTGAGGTCAAGAACCATGTGACCTTTACTCAGCCACTCAGAAAAAGTCGCCCTTCAAAACAGATCTCATGGCTTTGATTTTCAGCCAATTAGCAGAGACCTGTAGTTCTTTTAACTTTATCCTCTCACTGGAGTCAAACATTTCCCAAAGTGTCTCCAAAGTCACTGAACATCTCTACATTTCTGATCATTTCTTCTAAAATAATCAAGGCAAGTTGATGAAACTCAAACATGTTATAGTTGAATAGTTGTGCACAGTGAAGACATGTTTATTGTGGAGGACATATGGAAATTAGTGGTGCCTGCCAGCAACAAAAAAGGCAGGCACCATATTTGATCACACACCCCGCTCACCTAAAAGATAGAAGAATACATGCTTATCATCTTTTGATAAAAGACGAAATGCAAGTAAGGGTTCTATGTTCTAATGTTGTCAAAGGTTTTTTATAATACAACAAAAGGGCTGGTGAATAGTTTAAGACAGTTTATAGAAATATTTTTGCCAAACATAGGGAAAAATTTAGATGTTTGCCAGTTTGTGACCCTGTGACAACTGTGTTACATTTTCAAGCAACCACCACCACAGATCCCACACCACATGAGGCTGTGCACTTTCCTCTTCAAAGTCCATGTATATGCCAACTACCAGACCTGCAGATGTTTCAGTATGGAAGTATTGTGAGGTCAGATGTGGTCTGCAGGGTCTGCAGGGTCTGCAGAGTCTGCAGAGTCCAGCTTTGCCTCAGCTGTGAGCGTAATTGCTTTGTTTGTTTCTATGGATGATCAGTCCTGTCCTTGACTTTTGTTCTATTTAATGTTGAATGTTCAATCTAATGTTGTACTAAGATACACAAAACAATGTTATGCTATGATTGTTACACATTTGCATCATGTATTTATTGTTGTACAATTTATTTATAAAGAAGTCTATATCAACACTTATGTTCTGAGAGTAATTTTTACTTTGAAACAGACAGGTTCTTTCTACTTTGCTGAGGATTTTTACATTTACACTTAATTTGTTTTTTTTTTTATCTGCATAGGGCAAGGGACCAAATATGATCACTTAGTTCACTTTGATTTTCTGCAAAACAATACATCTTTTGAAAAATGTGAAAATAAAAAAAAACTATGGTAATGGCCCACAATGACACTTATTTTTTTTAAATGTCAGAATATCAGTTATTGCCTTCAAAGGGTTAACGGACAGTTAACACACTTAAAATATTACGTTCTTTTGCTCCAGACAAGGTAGAGTGCTGTTTTTTCTGTTTCCATCGTTCATTCTCAGTCGCTGTCAGAAGACCAAATGACCACTGAGATGTGAGTTTACCTGCAGTTTTTTTGAAGGTAAGGTGAGACTAATTTATCAAGCTTGTCCAGTCGGCGTCGCCCCTGTGGCGGTGGTGCTTTCTGGAGAACAGGTGTGTGATAGCCTGAAGGTCTCCTAGTTCCAGCAGCTCCTGATCCCACTTTCTAATTCCAGCAGTTTGTGAACCACAACAGCATTATCAACACATTGTGGTGCTTCTGATAACAACAAAGCTAGGACAATGGTTTCCTTCAACCACTTCTTTATTTATTAGTTTGATTGCAGTATGCAATCAAACTATTGTTCTTCCTTTTCTTATACTTATTATTATTTTCTTTCTTCTGTACGTTTTTTGTTCGCCTGTAACTTCTGCATACTTCATCCGATTTTTGTCATTCAAGTATTAAAATGTTCAGCTTATTGAGGACATTATTGCTCTCTTCTGAAATCTCTTCTGCAACTTTTTGTTTTTCAGCAATTCAACAAAATTGCTGCAACTTTTCCCATTGAAATGAATTGAAAAGGCCCTTCAGCAACTCCAAACTTTCTGCAGTTGTAACTTCTGCATACTTTATGCTATCCTGAAAATTCAAACATGTACTTGTTCTGCTATTTGTGGACTTTTCTGCTGTCTTCAAACAATTCTGCAAATTTTTATAGTTTTTGAAATTTTTGAACTTGTTCAAATTTAAAATAACATTGAAGTCAATGGGGACAGTGCTTCAACTTTACTGTTTTTGAAATGTATCTCCTCCTACAATTTATGAGCTACAGACACCATACAAACTAATTTCAAATTAAGCTAATATTTTAGCTATATGCTAGCATTTTTGGCTATTTTAGCTTTTACTGTGAGTTTTCAGTGTATTTTGGAGCTTAGATAATAGCTTATAAACATGATAGCATTTGTGGCTAATTTAGCATCCACTGATGTCTTTTAGGATTGCTTTCATCTGCAATTTCTTCTGCAAATAGTGATTTGATTTTTCTGCAAAAAATACATTTTCACAATCCAACATATTCCCGCCATTCATTGATAATATTACTTATTTCTGTAATCACTTCTGCAAATTGTTTTTTTTCCCCAGCTACTACCTCTTCTGCACACCAAAAAGATTTGACCATTTATTGACATTGTTGATTTCTGGAATTTTTTCAGCGACTTTTGGTAAACTTCAGCATCTTCTGCTAAAACTTATGCAATGAAGCAATTAAAGAAAGCACCTTCTGCAAAACTGCAATCAAACATATTTCCTCAGGAAATGCAATTTTTCTACTTGATGATTGTCTTCATGCAACTTCATTCCATAACTAACCTGTTCTTCTAAAACTCAATCCCCCCCCAAGACTAGAAAATAGTAAATCTGCGACTGAAATTCAAATATTGACTCTCACAAAACAGACAGGCTGCAGCAGCAGGACGTAACAGAGGCATACGCTTGTCCTGGTGTGTGTGTTTTTTTTTTTAAACACAGTGTCTTCATTCACTCTAGAATCTCCCTAGCATGCACTGGGGTGCAAAGCATATCTTTTTAAAAGAAAACCTCTTTAAAGGCACATTGATACAAGTTACACAAGTTTGCACAACATTACGCAAATTTACACAATATTACACAACTTTTCACAAATTTACTCAATTTTTGACAATTCTGAACAAATTTAGCATTTTATGCAATTTTAAACATCCAGTATGTTCAGGAAATTCATGCTTATACTAGACATTGTTAGATTTACACAAGTTTCACAAAATTACACAACTTTACGCAATGTTACACAATTTATGCAAATTTTAAGCAAATTCAACATTTTATGCAATTTATGTAATTTAAAACATCCAGCATGTTCAGGAAATTCATGCCTTTATGAAGCATTGTTAGATTTACACAAGTTACACAAAATTACACAACTTTACGCAATGTTACACAATTTGTGCAAATTTTAAGCAAATTCAACATTTTATGCGATTTATGTTGTTTAAAACATCCAGCATGTTCAGGAAAGTCATGCCTTTATTAGGCATTGTTAGATTTACACAAGTTACACAAAATTACACAACTTTACGCAATGTTACACAAATTGTGCAAATTTTAGGCAAATTCAACATTTTATGCAATTTTACACATCCAGCATGTTCAGGAAATTCGTGCCTTTACTAGGCGTTGTGAAATTTACACTATTTGCAAGCTATCATATTGGCAAAATGTTAGCTTTTTTGGCTAATTAGGGTTAGGGGTTAGGGTTGGGGTTAGGGTTTAGGGTTAGGGTAGACCACATAGATACTGGGTCTCGTCCCATGTAAAATCAAAGATAAGGGGTCCAAGACACCTCGTCCGCAGTCTTTGACTCCCATTCATTTTCAATGGGGGAGATATTGGGTCCCGGTCATGATATTTCGCCACCAGGGGGCGCCAAACTGTGCCGGTTAAGACCCAATTTCTCCGTATCGACTTTAAATTACAATTTCTGCCTTTTAGACCCTAACACACCTAATTATAGCCCCATGGCCTATTATGACTAGTTTATGCACCAAAACAGTGTGTTGCCTGGGGTGGCTCTGGGAGGGAGGGGGGGTGGATGGATGGAGCTCCAGACTTAGGGGGGTGAGCTCCACTCCTGGATCCCAGGGAGGGAGAGCTAAGGGCAGATGCAATGCTCCGGCTCCAGGGGGTGCCTGGAGCTCCAGACTTAGGGGGGTGAGCTCCACTCCTGGATCCCAGGGAGGGACACCTTGAGCGAGGTGCAATGCTCAACCTGCAGGGGGTGGATGGAGCTCCAGACTTAGAGGCTGAGCTCCACTCCTGTATCCCAGGGAGGGACACCTTGAGCGGGGTGCAATGCTCAGCCCCCAGGGGGTGTCTGGAGCTCCAGACTTAGAGGCTGAGCTCTGCTCCTGTATCCCAGAGAGGGACACCTCAGAGCAGGTGCAATGCTCAGCCTGCAGGGGGTGGATGGAGCTCCATACTCAGGGAGCTGAGCCCTCCCAGGGAGGTACACCTCAGGCGGGGTGCAGTGCTCAGCCCCCAGGGCCTGGATGGAGCTCCTTTAACCAGGTGCTCCGTCTGGTCCCGGGTACCCACTCTTAAGCACCCCTCCTGGGATGCTGGTTCTGGTTCTCCTGGATCTCTCCCCCAGAAGGGTGGCTAATTTCTGGGTGTGTGAGTGTGTGTGGCTGGATGGGGGTCTGGTTCTCCTGGATCTCTCCCACAAAAGAGTGGCTCATTTCTGGGTGTGTGTGTGTGTGGCTGTATGAGGTCTGGTTCTCCTTCATATCTCCCCCAGAAGAGTGGCTCTGATCTGGGTGTGTTTGGCTGGAGGGGGTCTGGTTATCCTGGATCTCTCCCCCAGAAGAGAGGCTCTTAGCTTGGTGTCATTCAGGCTCAAGGGGGTCTGGTTCTCCTGGATCTCTCCCCCAAAAGGGTGGCTCATTTCTGGGTATGTGTGTGGCTGGAGGGGGGTCTGGTTCTCCTGGATCTCTCCCCCAAAAGGGTGGCTCATTTCTGGGTGTGTGTGTGGCTGGAGGGGGTCTGGTTCTCCTGGATCTCTCCCCCAGAAGAGTGGCTCTGATCTGGGTGTGTGTTTGGCTGGAGGGGGGTCTGGTTCTCCTTTATATGTCCCCCAGAAGAGTGGCTCATTTCTGGGTGTGTGTGTGGCTGGAGGGGGCCTGGTTCTCCTGGAAGACTACCCCAGGAGTGTGGAGGGATCCCCAGGGGCAGGGAAATGGCTGATTTTCCATAAAAACCTATTTCAGGCTGTAAGGGCTCGACACTTATTGGGTCTTCTTCTCCTTTTTTTCTGAGAAGTCGGGTTTTTACCCCCTAACTATGGCGCCCCCTGTGGGCATTTTCTGGAAGTGCAATTTTAGGGTTTTTTTAGGAAAGTGCTAGAGAGCTCATTTTTTTTTGCACATTTATCACAAAAATGAGCCCCTTTCGGAGCTGGTGGTATTTTTAGAAAGTCAGGAAATTGGTGAAAAAAGGCCGAGACGAGATACTGGGCGCGGGAGCATCAATCTCGCCGATTTATACCCTCACGAACCCTAATTTGGCAAATAGTAAGGTTTTCTGGGTTGATTTTGAGTTAAACTAACATACTAGCAATGTGTTAGCTTTTTAGGGTTATTTGGCTACTAGGGTTTTTAAGGCTAATTATGAGTTAAGCTAACATATTAGCGACCTACTAGCTTTTTTGGCTAATTTGGCAACTACTGGGTGTTTTGTGCAAATTCTGAGTTAAGCTAACATACCAGCAACATATTAGCTTTTTTGGCTAATTTGGTAACTACTGGGGGTTTTAAGGTGAATTTTGAGTGGAGCCAACATATTACCAACGTGTTAGCTTTTTTTTGGCTAATTTGCGATTACTAGGGTTTTTTGGGCTAATTTTTGGTTAAACTAACAGATTAGCAATGTTTTAGCTTTTTGGCTAATTTGGTAACTACTAGGGTTTTTAAGACTAATTATGAGTTAAGCTAATATATTAGCAACATTCTTTTCTTTTTGGCTAATTTGGCAACTACTGGGGTGTTTTGTGCTAATTCTGAGTTAAGCTAACATACCAGCAACATGTTAGCTTTTTGGCTAATTTGGTAACTACTGGGGGTTTTAAGGTGAATTTTGAGTGGAACTAACCTATTAGCAATGTGTTAGCTTTTTTGGCTAATCTGGCAACTACTAAAGTTTTTTGGGCAAATTTGGAGTTGAGTTAACATATTAGCAACGTGTTAGCTTTTTTTGGCTAATTTTGCAATTACTAAGGTTTTTGGGCTAATTTTTGGTCAAGCTAACAGATTAGCAATGTTCTAGCTTTTTGGCTAAATTGGTAATTACTGGGGATTTTAAGACTAATTTTGAGTTAAGATAGCATATTAGCAGCGCGTTAGCTTTTTTGGCTAATCGGGCGCACTGCTCTATGGAGGAGTGCTGTGAGCAGTCGCGCACGCAGCAGGGGTTGCACTAGGAGCGATTGCGGGCGGGCACGTGGCGGGATAAGGGGATGTGTTGAGCGTGCTCTCTTCTGTTATGTCTCTTTAGCTCTCAGACTTTTTTCTCTTCAAAACGCGCATGGCACATCCCTGCATGATGAGTATGTGAGCGTGCACGTGGTTGAATAAGGATGCACTGTGTTTGTGTGTGTGGGGATGGGGGGGGTGCAGGTACGGTGCGGTCTGTCATTGAGCGGCCCACAGCTGCTGCACAATGTGAACCGAGTAACATACAGACATAGGACAACAAACATATAGACACCTGAGAGAACCCTCTTCAAAACAGATCATTACTGATAGAAACAGATCACCTCCTCAAAGGTCTTCATCTACCAGCAACTCATCAGTGATGCTTTTAAAATAGACAAAGAGAAAGATTCTGTGGAGAATATGGACATCTGAGGATTCATCTGCTCAGTTTTTTTTTAATTCATAATACTTGAAAATATATTTTCATCCTTAAGTATGTTTAAATCAATACACAAATATTTGGGTTATGTGAGCAGAGAGGACCAAAAGTTCTATTTGTGTTTCACAGTTCTATTCAAGTAAAATGACAGCGCAACAACATTGTATATTGTGATGGTGAAGTATTTTCCTAGGGCATTTGTCATAATAAAAAGAGTTGGAATATGAGAATATGAAGTGTTGAGAGTTGCTCAGTGGGGCGGTTTTCTGATGACTTTTGGGATGGAAAAATGTGACACTATCTGGCAACACTGATTTAGACAGTCAGATGCTGCACACCTCACCGCTGGAATCTGACGTGTTTTAGCGCGGTGTTTAGATTGATTACTCCTGTAACCCCCCCTACAAATCCATGTTTTTGTTACATTAAAAACAGCGTGCTTTCTGCATCCGCTTTAGAAAAATACAGACACAGCTCGGACCTTTTCGCTCTCGGCCGCACTGCCATCCTCCTGTTAACGTGTGGAGCAGGTGGAGAGAGCGCACAAGGAGCCCCGCCCCTCCCCACCGCATGCGGAGAAACAGCGGAGTAGTGACCCTTGTTCACGATTAGGGTTGGGCACCGATGTTCAGTTCCAAGTTGGAATTTCGAAAAACCACACTTTCGCAAAAGCACCGTTTGCATTAAGTATTAATTTTTTGATAACGCACAAACACACTCATGCAATAAGTCAATAAAAACACGCCGATGGATAAGATCAAGTTCTTAAGTTATTTATTTATTTCCCTAAAAGTCAGTAATATGAATCTGCAGACCTGGGGTAGCCTACACCCTTGTCCTAAAAGGGAGCATTTCAGTGACGTCACAGCTCTGTCTGGGGCGCTCATTCATCGCACAGAGTCCATTGAGAGTCTCAGATGCAGAGAAACCTGTGCAGTGGTAAAAAAAAAAAACATTGAAAAATAAGTAGCTGGACCATTTTTTGTCTTTGAAAACATGACAAGATCCATTCAGGTTTCTGTCACAGCGATAGAGCTCTTCCTCAAAGGAGACTTTAGCGTCTCATTCAGGCTGCAGGCTGGAAAAGTGCGGCTGCGCTCCGGAGGAGGTGCGATTCCGTATGGCACGGAGCTTAATTACCTGTGAAGCTGTGCATATATGGCAGCCGCTGTGCTGCTTTAAGGACAGGCACTTTCTACTAAGAAGCGCATTTGTTTTGAAAAAAGTGTTTCTATTACAGTTTTTGGATACATTTCTATTTTGATATGCCCCAAATGCCACCTCCTCTAAACAAAAAAAAAAACTTTTTTTTTTTTTTTTAATGGGAGTTTTTTTCGAAATTGTGGTGTTTCCATTAGGAGAATTTAGTATCGAAATTCCAATTTGTGGAATTTCAGAATTAATGAAAATGCTACTGTCTGCTGCATTTCACAGCAGATCAGAGTTTGACAGCAGGTGCTGCGTCACATCTTTGTATCAGGAACTCATGGAGTCAGGATGTTTTCAGTGAGCCGATCATCGGCTAGAATATCGACCCAGTGTTTTTGTTCTGTTGTACCGCGGCGGTTCTCTGGCTGCAGTCTGTTAACCTCCCGGTCTTTGACGGCGCTCGTTCCACATGCCAGGAGACAGACAGATGTTGCGGGGTCCACGGAGGGGGAAGCAACTTTCTCCGTTCTCCTGCACTGTGATGTTTTATTTGTTTTCGTTGAGACAATAATACTGATTTTTTTTAAGTCCCCTATTTTTCCTCCTCTCAAGTTAACGTGGAACAGCCTCTAAACTCAGTGACAGATACCCAGAAATCGCCGGTCATACAGACTGGCTTGCGGCCTCTTCTCAGTCCAGCCTAGACATTTAGAAGTGCACCCTGGTGGACTCAACCAACTGTGAGAATTTTATAGGGGTGTTTATGTTAAATTGTAGCTCCAAAACTGACGTTGCCTTCTCTTAAAGGAACGGACGAGCATTTCTACAAAGATTAATTCATGTTCTACCGTGAATATTTTTTCCATGACGGCGACTCACCGGCCCACGGGCCACGAATGTAGGAGCTCCGATTACCCACTTCGCTCTTAGTGTAAGGTAGTTTCCTTGTGTCCTGAGTGACGCAGCAACTCAAAGAAAACACATCTAACATATTAGCAAAGCATATTTAGAGGGCGCGCGGACAGTTCTATAAATGGGGGGGTCTTCGGCGGGAAACTTCCTTTTGGCTCCTGGCATTGTGACGGACCTGCACTGACCCTCCTCTGAGACGAATTGACGGACGACCAAAAATAAAAAAACAAATCAAAGGTAGGAGTTCGTTGACCTGTAATTTAAAAATATATATATATACATATTGTGGATTTACTGGGAAATAAAATGTTTAGTTTCTCTATGATCAGGTTAACAAGATGACTTTTTTTTTAATTCATTGGTTGGAGGCTAGCGTTGTCACTCCATCTAAACGTCACGGCTGTTAGCTAAAGAACTAGAGTATCAATATTATCTAGGTTTTTATTTTCCAAAATGCTTGTCTCACTGACATTTATGGCTATTTAAAGTAAAATAAAATCTAATTTTGATATTTTTTTCCCCTATTATTTGCGTATGATGTTATCTCACTTACTGGCGATCAATATTTAATTGTCAAATGCGGAATCACAATTTTATCAGATTTCGTTTGATTTTGTGGGGGTTTTTGTTCTAGAAAATTAAAAAATGTCAAGTCCGAACAAAGATGTCAGGAGAGGCGCATTGGAAATTACACTCATTGATAAGACAGGAGAGTGTCCGATCCGAGGGCAGACTTCTACCAACTAATTCAACCAATCAGAGCAGGGCAAGGATCCAGCAATTGGGGAAGAGTATACCAAAAATAAATCAACCAATCAGAAGAGGGCATAGTTGTTACTGCAGGCGGCGGGAGGGGCGGGGCAAGGAGCCTGAGCTAAAGAGGCAAGCTCGGTCTCTTCCTCTTAGGATGACCTGCGCTACTATGTATTTTTGTATTATTTTTAACATCAGTCAAATGAAAAAAAGACAAAAAATAGAATATAATAAATAATTTAATATATCTTTTTATATTTCTCATGTTGTGTTTTGCAAGGCAAGATCAGCTGCAAAATGACTGAAATGTGCTGGCTGCAGTACATATGACTTGATGACCACAAAACAATGCATTGTGGGAAACAGTGTCCTGACAGTTCTTGTCATCCAGTAATTTGTTGATCGCTCAAATTGATTGCAATTTTTAAAATCTAATAATTGATTTTTTTTAACTAAATAAGTTTTTGTGTTGTTCAAAGCCTGTTTAGTATCTTATAGAAATCAAGATCTACCTAATTAAAAGATGTCTTTCTGTGTAACACTTTGTGTTTTTCAGAATGGCTCTCTCAACTATTCTACTTGAGCGTAAGGAGACCCCTTACTATAGACCTCCCAACCTTCACATGACTGTCCTGAAGATGAAGGAAGATGAGAGGGTGGTGGCTTGGGTCTTTGGTGAAGGTTCTACATCACCAGCCACCATTAAGACTAACAGGGTGGCTGCAGTGTCAGATGGTCATATTGTGACAACAATGACACTGTTTGAGGATTTTTGGAGCAAGGTACAGGAGGGGGGCTCCTACATAATCTGGGGGTATGGCCTCCTTGGGGAAACCCCTCCGTACCACATCAAATTTACGAGGCAGACAAAAGTTTTTCGAGCCTCCAGAATCCCTGTTAGCCCTGACCTCATGCTGGAAGCTGAGGAAGCCCTCAACCCCCCCTCCCAGGAGGTGGACTTAAGGGAGACTTTAAACGCGAGGGGTCTCCTGACTGTTTGTGGGGAGGTGGTGGAGGTAGGTTTGTCTTTCTACTTTTTTTGTATTGATATTTTTTTATCAGGAAAGTGTCACATGATTCCTTCAAAGTTCTATGATTAAACATATAATATTGCTATCACAATTTTTCAAAGTTATTACACATGTTCACAAACATTCTCAATTGATGCTGTAATTTTTTTTTTCTGAAATAATATTCTCCTAGGAAATTTAAGCCTCGTTTCCACTGAGTCGCATGGTCCACTGTGGTTACACAACCCCATGGGTCATTATGATGCCCTTCTGAAAAATGCCTCAGCAGGAATGCCTGCTCCATTCTAAACACATCAGTGGAAAAGAGGCTTTAGTGACTAACCTTTTCATGCTGTATGTCAGTATTTCACAATATACTATTAAATATAGGTTTCTACTCATTTCAGCATCACATTGAATAAAAAAAATCTAATCATTGATATGGATAATTATTTTTAATGCAGTTTTGTACTATTGCTGCAGCCTGTTTTTTTGTTTTCATTTTTACCAATTGACTTCAACTGGTTTATTTCAGTGCTTGGCTGTAAACAAAATCCTGTCTGGGAGACAACATGTCCCGGTGCGAAACATCCGGATTAAGCAGGTAATCTTAAGAATGTTTCAGGTTGTTTTTTTTTTTTAAGGAGTTTTTCCTTACTGGGAGGGAGGGTCTAAGGGCAGGGATAACAGTTTTATTTAGTCTGTTTAGTATATGTTTATATGTTATGACTAACTTTGGGTATCTGTAAAATACTGACATGCAACCCAATGAGGCATTTTTTGTGATATTGGACTATGAAAATAAAATTGAATTGAATCGAATTCAGAAAAATCTTGGGTATTGAAACTGTTGTTTATTTGGTCATTTTTTAAAATTAAAATATTGTGTTCTGTTATCTTCAAATAGGATGAGTTCACAATGAGGGTCTGCTTGTGGAGGGAGGTCGCTGTAGGCTATTTTTCGCTCGGAGACATGATCACCATTTCC
This sequence comes from Oryzias melastigma, assembly GCF_002922805.2. Taxonomy (NCBI): domain Eukaryota; kingdom Metazoa; phylum Chordata; class Actinopteri; order Beloniformes; family Adrianichthyidae; genus Oryzias; species Oryzias melastigma. Next base: position 22,146,250 of record NC_050513.1, read on the forward strand.
CACATGAAAGCGGAAACATCGATGGGTGGCAGACATCTCACATCCACGAAGCACACCAAGCTGACGGTAAATATACATGTTATAACATAAGGACAGTTGCATTATAAAGTAGACAATGTAAGTTGTGATTTGTAATTCTGTTGTTTTCCAGAATTGTTCCTGCTATTTAACTAGAGCATCAATGTCCTCACAGTTATATGTAGGTTCAGGAAATATGTGAGATCTTTGTGGTTTGTGAATAACTATCCAAAAATGTAAAAGTTCTTCAAAATGATCTAAATTGCCCTTTGGGGACCAACCAATCAATCAGTCAATCTGGCTGAATTCCTAGTATGTTTGCCTTTACTCCACAGAAATCTTCGACCTCAGACAGCGCAGTAACCATCGTTGGTGTGACGGAGGAGAGCTGCCAAGATGTTGTGGAGCTGCTCCTGCAGGACGGCAGCATTTTGGAAGTGTCCAAAGAAATGTGGAGTCCCTTCCAGGACCAACTGGATGAGGGAAACCTTGTTGTAAATTTGGTAGTAGAGGGGAGAGATGTCAAGGAAATTAAATTATCCAATTAAAAATTAATTTCCTCTCCTTTTAGATGAAATGTTTATGTTAATGTAGTGTTTCATAAATGTTAACCTGTTGTTAGTTGTGTTTTTGTAAATTGTAAATTAGTTCTTAATGTAACAAATTATTATATATTAATATATAATAATCATAATTTATATATATATTAGGGCTGTCAGATTTGTCGCGTTAAAAAGGCATTAATCTGACATGTGCTTGACGCCGACAATTTTTTTGACGCATTAATCGCGGACTTTCTCATACCTGCCTTCCATACCGCGCTCGCGGGCGTCCCGCCCTTTAACTCACCGGCTGCTCTCACTAGATCACGGGCGGGTCTCCAACTACCGAGCTGCGAGCTAAAACCGGCCGGCGCCAGGACCTGGAGAGCTCCTGCACCCTAACCCGGCTCCGGTTCGCGTCCAGTACCACGTCTGGTGGTACCGGCTCGCGTCCG
>NC_050513.1:22148032-22171482 GCF_002922805.2 Oryzias melastigma
ATATATATATATATATATATATATATATATATATATATATATATAATTATTGTATTATATATATTATAAATTAATAAATTATTCTTATTATTATATATAAATCAATACATTATTTTTTTATTTTTACACAGATTTATTTTGTGTACTCAGTTTCAAATTAAACTGTTTTGAAAAATCTCTTACTGGTTTTTGTCACATCATCCATCAATTCCTAAGCAGAAGGGAATTCAAAGAGACTTATGTCTGCCTTTTCTGTGTTTAAACCATAAATTAAAGAAAAATATGAATTTACCTGTGCCCTTTAAAAGTTATATTTTTTGAAATTTAATCTTTGAATGAGTTTGTTTTTCAATATTATGAGTATACTAATTAATACTATTAATTAATTAATACTAATTATCAAAATGAAAAGTCATTTTATTTGGGAGATTGTACTTCCTTATGTTTCTAAGTCACAGCTGGGTCATACACTATTTTTTTCTTATCTGATTATAACCCAGTTTGGAAATCCAGCTTTGTTCTACCTGAATTTTAAAGAATCAAAACATAATCAAATCTCTTTGTGAAATGTCATGAAGAGAGGTCTTTTTTGAGTATCTGTTTTTATAAATACGTAACTTTTCTAAATGTATCAAAACATTAAAAACTTAATCAGAAATATTGTTGTTTAAAAGTACTCCAAAAAGAATGTGCTGTTTTTCCAAATTTACTGAAACCTGGAATTTTGACAAGCACCAGAAATGAAATCATCCAAAAAGCTATTAGCACATGTACAGTAAAAATAAATAAATAACCTATTGTTTCTACATTTTTTCCCAAATCTACATGAATTATCTTGAAAATCGATATTATGTTTTTTATAATATTTTTTAAAATCTGTCTGTGGACATAGAAAATAAAAATATGTGCTCTGTTAATTTAAAGCCCACTGTCCCAGAGCAGTTAATAAAATAGAAATTAAACTTAACTTTTAAAGGCATTAAAAACACAAAAAACAGATTATTTGAAATCTTGTTAATTTTCACATCAGGGATTCATTACGCCGGAGTCACACCGGACGCGAAAGCGCCGCAAAGCGGCGCGGAGCAGAGTGCGCTTCCATTCGGCACCCATGTTAACCTATGGCGTCAGTCACAACAGGCGCGGAGCAATCTATGCAATCTATGATTGCTGAGGACAAAAAGTAACAAATGTCAAAAACCAACCCAAACCAACACCACACAAATTGACACCCAGCCTGCTGCTCTGCTCCCTGCCTGGCTTGGTGTGGCCTCCTCAGTCTTAAATAGACACCATCTGCCAATCAAGGCAGATTGGCCACACCTGCCAGGTGAGCCAAAGGGAACTGGGTGGGAAAGGCCAGGCTGCAGCAGCAGGACGTAACAGAGGCATACGCTTGTCCTGGTGTGTGTTTTTTTTTTTTTTAATCCATGGGGGCAAGATGGCGAAAATGTCCATGGCATGCCGTCTGTCTTCTACTCAACTTTTTTTTATTTTATTGTTTGTTTTATGGTTTGTGTAAAATACTGGCGCGCTTACTACTTATGACCGAGGAACACTATTGGATTTGAATCCTTTTCTCCATCGGGCTTCTCGGGTTGATCAGCTGGATTCTGAGACATTGAACCCGGTTTGTATTGGAGTACCGGCGTTTCTTCATCGGACAGCTGTTTTTCCTCGCCGCGCCAGGCGTCGCCGGCGCCGCAGGTTACAAAGCGGGAGAAGCGTGTCAGTTGTCCCGGTTCTTGGGCTGACGTGTCCTGCGCTCTTGCTCCCGGAAGTCATCTGTTTCTGCCGTGGAGGCTGCTGTCGAGTCAAAACTCGTGCCTGATCCCCGTGATTGGAGGAAACCCGGAGTCCAGTTTGCCCGTCATGAGGAGGACGCGTTTTCGAGTTTGTTGGAGGAAGAGCGATCCCTCCAACCTCCTGGAGGTCCGGCGGGTGACACGCTCCGCTGCTGAGTCATCACCGGAAACAGCCGTCACCGCGGACTCGGCCGCGGCATCAAAGAGGTTTGGATTGATAAACGCCAGATCTGCCGTGAACAAAACGTTCATCTTGAAAGACTTTTTTAATACCCAGAACTTGGACTTTCTGGGTATTGTGGAAAGTTGGATCCCACCTGCTCAATCAGGTGTTCTGTTGGAACTTTTGCCTGATGTTTGTTTATGTTTTAATGTCCCAAGATCTGTGGGCAGAGGTGGTGGACTCATTTGTGTTTTTAAGTCACATTTTAATTTTAGACACCTTACACCACCTTTATTTTTTAACTCTTTTGAGTTTTGTCTTTTTGACTTGGGCCCATCCTCTTCTTTTCTGGGGCCTTTATTTTGTGACCGAACACACAGCCATGGACATATACTTGACTTAGTCCTGTCTTCCGAGTTTCCTGTAACATCTGTTGAGACTGTTAAGACTGCTTTTTCTGATCATTCAACAGTATTATTTGATCTTATTTTGCCATTCAGAATCATCCCCAAACCTGCTCCTCTTTAATTCTAGGAATTAAAAAAAAAAAACAGTTTCTAAATGACACTGTTTCCATTAAATTATAATTTTGTGATAAAGCACAAACCAACTCACGCGATAAGTCATTAAAAACACGGCGAACAAGTATTTCATTTTTTTTTTTTTTTCACTCACTAAAATGGAGCATGTGGGTGGCGTCACAGCTCTGTCTGGGGCGCGCATGCAGCGCAGCTCGACTCAGAAGAGAGAGAAGTCTGTTCAGCGTTTAAAAGAAAAAGCATTCTAAGAAATAAGCATCTAGACCTTTTTTCTGTTTGAAAACACCACAACATAAATTAAAGTTTCTGTCATGGCGCTCGCGCTCATAAGACTTCAGCCTCCAAGCTGCAAAAAGTGCGTCTGCAGGTGAAGCGATGAGGAAAGGAGGAGCTGCTGCGCAATTCCGTATGACCCGCGGTTTCTAAAGCGCTTTGACGCTGCGGTGCCTCTTGATGCGCCGGCTGTGCAGTGCTCAGATCAGACACTTCATACAGAGAAGCGCATTTATTTTGAAATAAGTGTTTCCATTACAGTTTTGCAAAAAATGTCTATTTCCTCCTCTAAGAGCAAAACCTTTTTTTTTCGAAAAATGCCAGTTTTTGCGAAATCGTAGTGTTTCCGTTAGGAGACTTTATTATCCAAATTCCAATTTCCGAAATTTCAGAGTTAAAGGCCTCGTGCAGTGGCAATGTTTTTTTTTTTAATTTAGAAAGTCAATGGATCTTAGATAACGAATCTCATCACTTAAAATGATCCAGCGTGATTTTATTGATCATTTTATGGTCGTGCACAGCTTTAAATTTGGGTGATAGGTGATGATGGGCGGGGGCTGCGCGTGACGTCACTTCAGGGATCCCAGAGTGTAAACAACAATGGCGGACGGTCTGGGAAGCGACGTAGACCACGATTTAGATGATATTTCTTCGGATGAAGGTGATGATCCTTCATCAAACAGGGAAATTTTAACCACACAGGGTTTGGAGGGTGTACAGCCCTACCAATTTGAGCCGGAGGTTTCCTCATCTGAGGATACAGGGACTTCGGATGACGATAGTGAACGCTCACACAGCGTTAGCGGGGATCAAGCCGAAAGCGAAGGAGGCTGCAGGATTTGTCATGGTATGTATTTTGGGTTGCTTTAGAGAGACCTTTGGCCTAAAATGTTTTATTTTGTTGTAATTAAATCTTGAATTAAGCATATGTGTGTTGATGAAGCTTCTTTTGAAATACGATTGTTTGTACAACCAGATATTTTAATAAAACATAGCAAAACATGTTCGCAAATGTTGTAGACATTTACAGTGTACCCACGAGCGTCATACAGTGCAAACTGGATAGAACAAAATGCAATTTTAGTCAGATTACTGCAGTCAGGTTTTTATTTTTTTTCTCGCTGAATATATGCAGGTAAAATCCCCTAGGATAAAATCTTTTCAAACTATATATATATAGATCTAGGCATTGTGCCTGTTTTTCAAACCAAATCATTCTGCATTTACATTATAGCCTAGAAAATACAGATTCAGTAGGCCAACTGAGTAGGCCAGAGGAAATGACAGTTGTACCTACATTTTATTGCTATTATTCATGATGTAGTCAACCAGTCTGAACTTTTCTTGCTCTTTTCAGGTGACAGTGTGGGAACTGCACAATCATGCTGACTGGCAATGAATGTCGCTGTTGCCAGGAAAGAATGCAAGTGGTTACACAGTTTGAGGACCTGCCAAAGGAGGAGAGACCCAATTGCATAACTGACCATCCAGGGTTTCAGAATGGGTGTTTGGACCAGTGGGCCCTCAAAATCGCCTATCTTGGGTTTCGCCAGCAGTATGGCGATGCCCACCAGAACAATCCATTACCAGAGTGAGCATTATAAATTTTTACAAATAAACAAGACATCACTTCATATCAGAGGTCATAAAAAACAAGAATCTTTATTCAAAGAACATAAATTTAACAGAATGGTAAAGGCAACAAAATGATCAGTGTTTTTTTGTAAATAAAATATTTAACATACATATAGGTACACTTCAAGTCACTATTTGTTTTGCATGTTTTGATATACATATACTTATACTTATATGGACATTTTTACCCCATAAAGCTCAGCTCCTTTCTTGTGTCTATGTATTACAGTCATGACTCATTAGAGTCAATAAAGAAATAATATTTTTGAAGAGTTTTGATTTACTGTTATGTATATTTTCCAGGCGCTACAGATACACCGCTTACAGGCAATTTGTGCGGTGGTGTTGGAGGTACCTTGGCAAGGACGTACGTGTTGTTCTGCCTTCATGCGTTGTATGCAAGATACGGGATACTTTCCCCGATCATCCTAGACAGTACAAAAGATTCCAGTTGCCCCGGCTAGACTGACTCAAATGTCTTAGATTTTGAAAATCTACTGACATGTGCTGCCACTGCCTCATCCTTGTCAAGACGTTCAAACTCGGAGCACATAGGTTCTGGCACTGCCAACTCCTCCACTTCTCCTGATAAGTTGTTGGATCCAGCACTACCTTGTCACACAAAAACTCTTGCAGTTTGGACAAATAGTCTGAAAATTGAATGATAATACAATATAAAGGTAAATAATTTAATTGAAACTGTCATAAATATTTTCCATATGTGGATATGTGTCATGTTTATATATTTTGTTCAATCTTCAAAAATAAAATCTTGAATGATGTATTTCGTGACTTCTAAGTAAACATGTACTGGAAAAAGAAATTACAGTCATCAACATAATGTGATACATGTACAAAATTTTTAACCTTTATGTAGACTCAAAACCCAAAGAATACGTACTGTATGCTGGAGGAACCATTTTTGTCTTAACAGTATGGTGTCCCCTTTTGGCTTTGGGAAACCTGATGACGTAGATCAAATCCCCGTCTCGGTTTCTTGCCTGTGGTCTGTTAGAATTTTCATTGTAATGTAAAATTGCCAGTAACAGTCTGAAAATTAAAATAAAAGACATGATAATTATATTACAGATGATAGTCCAATATATAGGGTTTTTGCTTCCTAGGAAATGAGTCTAATTTTATTTCTTTTTAATATTCCAAATTTTCAATGAGAATTACTCTTATAACATGGTGCTTGCCTTTCAAATATCAAGTTTAGAAGCATTTTGAAGATCAGTATCTCATAATAATAATAATAATAGTTTACAGCTGACAACATGCAGATATATGTGTTTTCCCTTTATGTTATAATATAAATGCAGATTATGTTTGCACACTTATTATCAAAATACATACCGCACAAGCATTCCCCGGAAAGAGTACACTGTCAACTTTGGAGCTAACTGGCAAATCAGACTGTGAAAAGCCTCCAAGTTGGATGTCTGGTGCTGGGTGCTTAGCTTCTTGATGTCTCTCAGAAGCCTTGGCTTATTGATTAGATCAACCAGCTTTTCACATGCCTGAAGAAAGAAGAGTTAAAAACACTCATATGAAACTCCTAGTAATATGTGTCATCTTACAAAAGGGGCAGGCTGCACCATTCTAAATACATGTACCAGTATATGGTTTGATATACTTAACATTATCATACTTGGATTGTCAAACATTGTGACTCATTTTCACATTGAAAACTTTTTTTAATTAGTAATGCAGTTCTAGATCTCATGACTCTTAATAAACTTGCACACCACACATTGTGTGTACTTACTTGGTTTGAGCCACTTTTTCTTTCCCCTGTCTTGTCCCAAGTCAGCATGCTGGCAGTCCGGAAAGAGTACACCATGGCCAGTGTGAATGTCCTGGATGTGGTTTCCAATGGATTGCCACTTTGCCACAATCACCTGGCTGCTCATGCGAGGATGCCGCACACCAATACATGTGATTGGAAAGACTTTTTATCCATGGTCACACCTCTTCACATCCTTTTTGTTTAGCAAGGGACTCTGCATTTTTTTTGAAACCTGATTAGGAAAATTTATTGTTCAAATATATTCATCCCAATAAAGTATCTTGTTCTTTGGTAATAAAGCATATTTTTCAAAAAGTAATGAAGAGTGTTAAAGAAAAAAAGGGTGTTTTTATGTCAGTAAGTCAATATAAATCAGTGATTAAAATGTAAATCACAATATACTGATATAATGTAATTTTAATTATGAGATTTGCATATGATTTTAGAAAAAATGACATTTTGTATTAGTTTGTTTAGCTTTGTTTAATATTTTTAAACCAAATAAATACTTCCCATTGCTTGTAAATACTTATTTGCCAAATATTACCTTTTGAAACATGCCATACATCATAGTTGTGCTTGGTTTCGGTGAGGTTCTCCCGAACCCACTTCTGCACAGCAGGATGGTGATCTGTGGTCAGTTCGGCAATGGCAAAGTTGTCCGGTGACGCTCTGTATCAGGCCTGCCTTCTCCATGTATGCACTTCCTCCCACATCGTTGCGCTGTAACAAATGAGAAATGTTGATTTTCAAGCTGGGTTTGTTTCATGTACAAAATTGTCAGTCTCACAATTATAAAGTCCAATGAATTATACTGAATTACCTGAACTAACTGCAGATCAACTATTTTGTTGAGACGGAGCTCTATCATTGTGTACGACATGTACTTAGCGGTGTGCCCTGGACTATCTGCGCGTCCGTCTCCACCCAGGTACACCTTCTCACCCATGCCATGCAACTTCTCAAACAGATAATCCTTTTCAGTTATCCAGCCTTGCCAAATGGTTGGTTGAAGATAAATTGTGGCATGGTCCTGGAATGTCCTAGGGCTGATGGTGGCCGCATGCATGGAGTTCAATACACTTAGGACTTTGGTGTAGGAAGCTCCACAAAAGAGGATGGCTCCAGATAGTAGAATGTTCCCTGCTGGCATATTGCCAACCATGGGCTGGCTGGACCATGTCCTTTCATAGTCACAGCGTGGGCATTGTTGTCGGACAACCATCATGGAACCTTTCATATACTGGACCTTCACCGTGCATGCTGCCAAACAAACAGGGCACGTTTCAAACAGCTGTCAAAGACAGCTTTTAAATACCACATACTTTAGCTGTTCCAGAAGTGTATGGCCATTACTTGAATTATCATCCCTGCAAGAATAAGTAAAAAAATATATGTATATATAATTCAAAAGGTCTTTTGCCTTAAACTGCATGTATGTCTTATAAGTAACTGTGACAATACTTGAAATTATTACAGCAGAAGGGTCCGATTTTCAACGTTTAACATATAAAACATCATAAATGCATCTAATTGTTGATGGTGCTGTTATGAGCCCTGCTCACCCATGCCTCACAACTTATCCATGAAAATCACTTGTAAAATTAAGGAGAAAAAAATCATTAAGACAACTAGATCACTATACCTCTTGTTGCTGGTTTCCAGAGGATGCTCAGTATTTGACAAGTTGAATGTCATGTCAGCCTTATCATGTGCTTCTTCCTCTTTACTAGAGGAGTCCCGACGCCGTTTGATGGGTGTAGATGTTATGACTGGTGCTGTCTTTGTCTTCTTAGAGCACCCAACACCCATATCCTTCAATGAGGGTTGGAACTGAATTCCTGTGAATGAAGTCATGAGAATATTATACCATTATGTAATTACTTATGAGATAGACCTTTCCTAAGAAAATGTTAATACCGTATATACAATAGAAAAGAATCTAAATAAAATAATTCAATGGAGTGTCAGATCTGACAATTTACAATTACATTGCATTTATTCAATCTTTGTTGAGACAAATTATGTTGACATTTGAGAAACAGATAAAAGTAGGTGGTGATAGATATATACACATACCTTTGTACATGTATTCTTTAAATTTTTTAAATGTTTACCAATACCTACCCCTAGACCAGGGGCCTCAAACTCGCGGCCCGCGGGCCATCTGCGGCCCGCGAGATGATAATCTGCGGCCCGCGTCTTCATATGAAAGATTACTGTTAGTGCGGCCCGCAAGGCTGATATGAATGACAGTTGTTGTGTGCAGAGCTGAATGAACCAATCACAGTGAGGTATATGACTCTGGAGGCGGGACATCGGCAGGCTGTCCAGTACCTCCTCACTCACTCATTCATTCCTCCAGTCAGCTGGGAGGAGGAGGAGCCATGAAGCTGCTGGAAGTGCCTTCACTCTGAGCGTGATTCGCGCCTCTTTCACCGCGTGACAAATTCACAACCTGTCGCTCGTATAAAAGCGAGTTTCTGACGCCGCGCCGGGTGTTGGAGGAGCTGAATGTCTCACTTAGAATGAATGGGAGGCGTTTTATTTATGTCAAAACTCCAGCACAATTAAGAATTCTCCGCACGCGCATCAAACATTCCGCGCGGACAAATCTGACTCTCGCGAGCGCTCTTTCCTTTTACATGAGCATGCGCGTGCGCGGGAGCAGAATCTTCAAAGGTGCTTCCACAACGGCCGCGTGCGGTACGTTCAAGAACGCGGTCTGCGCGGGTTTATGAACCCACGCTCAGCAGGTGGTATCCACACTGGAGCAGCGCGGTCACGCACGCAGTAGCAGAGACGAGATTCTTCTTCTATTGTGTTTTTACCGTTCATTAGGGCTCCTCTGTCATCTACAACAGGGAGAATCTTGGAGCAAAAAGTAAAGACGGTGGAAATCCCCGAAATGTTGCTCCATGTTTTTAGTTGTCACAACTCTGTCCAAAATATTGTACTTTTACTATCATTAAAGAAAAATAAATTAAAAAACTTCTAACTAATCTGTTTTATTAATTTTTCCTCTTTCTTTTTTTTTCTTAGAATCCTTCCAAATCTTTCAGACAAAGTGAATTGAATTCTGTCTTTTCTCAGAGATTTTGTTCTTTTTCATTGGTTCACTGTAAGCAGCGGCTCTTTCTGCTACCAAATGGATTTTTAGGTTGTTTTTGCTACATTTAATTAATCATCAACTACTACATAGAATTATGCACAATATCCATAACTAATGTAAACATGTTTTCATTCATATTCCCCCCAAGGGGGGCGCGCCCCACCATTTAAGAAACACTGCTCTAGTCAGTCAGTCAGTCAATATTTGGTTTCTTCAGTTGTCTGTATCTGCTGTATGGTCATGGTTATCATTTTATTTATTCATGATTGATTTTTTAAAATTCTTTTTTAATATAAAAAAATATTTATTTTTAATAAAGTTGTTTGAGAACATTGGAATGTTTTATCAGTGATTTTCTTGTGAAAATCCTGATGCGGCCCAACCTCACCTAGACTCCGCCTCCAGCGGCCTCTGGCTGAATTGAGTTTGAGACCCCTGCCCTAGACCATGTCTTCTTAGCCTTTCGGTCAATGTCATCGGTCTTAACCTGGATACCAATATTTCGAGAGCTCTTTGGGACTAGAGGTGGGGGGTCATATTGGGTGCCAGCATCTTTGGTAGGTGGAGTCTGCACTTCAGCCAGTTCTGACCCATCTAAATCTGCCATGGGCTCATCTTTAACCTCTGCTTCACTGTTTGAGGTGGCACTGGCCTCAGTAACAAGCTGAAAAATACAATGTAACAGTAAAGTAAAAGCTCTGCCCTCCATGCAATAAATTTTGTTATGGAACTATGTGCAAAAAAAATCATTTTAAAGAGGGTGGATTGTCAGCTCCTTATAACCCACTGAGTTAAGAATCAATATATTTTTTTTTATATTTTATGACGATATTTCATGTGTCATATAGGACTATGAAGAGCTAAGAATATATAGCAGCATCATATTCAATTGTGTGTTTTATCTCAAATTGTGCTTATCTACGCATATATATATATATATAATTTAAATGAACATTGATATGAGTTTTAAAATGATGTGGGAATAAACTATGAAACCCATGATTTATAAACCTACCTGTAAAACCTGTCTTTTTCGCATTGCACTGCTGGGTTGGGGAGTAGGTGTGGCAAGTCCACCCGCAGCCTGGCTGTGGCATGTCCCTTCGGGGTACACACATGGGATAGCATCCTTATTGAGAAAAAGATTTTTGGCAAGTCCCATGTCCACCTGCATTTTGTTGACAAAGCTTTCGGCAGTAAAATGGCAACTGCATATTGTTGAATTATTTGTTGGTCCATTCCACCCGTTCCTCGTCCGACACACGAACCGCTTCCATGCCTTCCACTCTTTCATTTTTACGGGAAATTCATGAAGGGAGACCCCCTTCTTCGGCACATTAGAGCACCCAAATACCACACTCCTATTCACCATTATCCCGTACAAATCCCCAAATCCACGGCAGTCCAAATTCTATCATGCGAAGTAATCCCATGCCCAGAAAGTCAGCACAACACTAGCGGATCTAGCTGTATGTTCCTGTACTGACGTCACACGACCTATGACCTACTTATCGGTGGCTGCAGAAAATCTGAGCGACCGCGCTATGTTTAAACGCTTGTAGAGAGTGCACAGGGCCGCGGGTGACAACATAATTATACGGGGGTTCATTTGTGACATAAATACTAATGTTTTATTGCAGGTTTAGAAAAATCACGATTTTCACCGCACGAGGCCTTTAATGAAAATGCGGCTATTGATTATATCGTTAAGGAGAAAACGATTTTAAAAAGAAATAAAATTAAAATAAAATAAAATTTTCGAGCAGCTCACAAGTGAGTTGTGTCATTTTTAGAAGAGACATGCGGGCGACTTATGAGGTGCTGGCGGGCAACCTGGCGCCCGCGAGCGACGTGTTGGTGACCCCTGCTCTAGAATCTCCCCAGCATGCACTGGGGCGCAAAGCATATCTTTTTAAAAGAAAAACTCTTTAAAGGCACATTGATTTTGGTTCATATTTGATTTACAAGGAGAGAAAGTATGTAACTTCAATTTGGCACTGCCAAAAAAAAAAAAAAATTGGAATCAAAGCCACTTGTGTGCAAGTCAAGTCGTTTGTTAGGGTTTACAAGGGCCTTGGGAACCAGCTGCATGTTAAGGAAAATTGAGCCGGGCAATCAGTCCGCTCGCGTAGTGGAAAGTTGCAGCGGAGTTACTGTATGCATGAGAGCATGTCTCCATGGCTTACACATGTGACAGAGACCCATTGCCGGGTTGAATCTTCCTCAAGTTATTTTAGAACACTTCAGAGCTTATATCCTACTTGGAACACTGAATAATCTCCATCCAACGTAATATATCATCTTGATTCCTGTAACTATGAAGCCATGCTAGGAAAAAACAAATGCCTTCTTTAAATGTTTTCTAAAAGGCTTTCACTGGAGAATCAACAAATATATTCACGTCTGAGCTCTTCCTTTCGACATAGCTAGAATTCTAGATGTCCAATAAATGGCTTCCAGACACATCTCTTTATACAACCTTAATTAGTTTGATTGCAGTAAGCAATCAAACCATTGTTCTTCTGTTTTCTTCCGTACGTTTTTCAGCGATCCGTATCTCCTGCATACTTCATCCATTTTTTCAGTATCAAAATGTTCAGCTTATTGAGGACATTATTGCTCTCTTCTGAAATCTCTTCTGCAACTTTTTGTTTTTCAGCAATTCAACAAAATTGCTCCATTGAAATGCATTGAAAAGTCTCTTCAGCAACTTCAAACTTTCTGCAGTTGTAACTTCTGCATACTTTATGCTATTTAAAAAATTAAAACGTGCATTTCTTCTGCTATTTGTGGACTTTTTGGCTGTTTTTAAATAATTGGGCAATTATTTATAGTGTTTGAAATAATTAAAGTTGTTTAAAAATAAAATATAATGGAAGTCAATTAGAAGTCTGCTTTTCCTAAAAAGTTTTTTACTGTTTTTGAAATGTACCTTTGTCTTCTTTCACTCATAGCAACATATAGCTATTTTGGCATCAAGTGAAGATTTATATCATACTTTGAGATTCTACTAATATTTATCAATATACTACCTGTTATGACTAATTTAGCTATTATTCAAATATTTTCTGCTAATTTGGTGTTGAACCACACGTGTTCAAATTATGCTGCTTTTGAGACTAATTTGACTTCATCTGAGGTTTTTAAAGCTTATTTGGAATTTGGCTATTGTTTTTAGCAACATGCTAGCTGTTTTTAGCTAAATTGGCATTTACCTAGGTTTTTCAAACTAATTTAGCTTATAGCAAACATATCGGCTATATGCTAGCTGTTTTGGCTAATTTTGCATTTACTGATGTTTTATAAGGTAATTTTGAGTTTTGCTAATATTTTAGCATTATGCTAGATGTTTTTAGGTAAAGGCACATCTACCAATGTTTTTTCAAGCTAATTTAGCCTTTAGCTAATTTTTTGTAATATCGTAGCTGTTTTAGTTGGTTTGGCATTAACTGAGGTTTTACTTATAGATTTAAAATTTATGCAAACAAGCATTAGCAACTTATTCAACCTTTTTCCCTTTAATACATTTCAGCTTCTTCTGCTAAAACTTATACAATGAAGCCATTAAAGAAACCACCTTCTGCAAAACTGCAATCAAACGTATTTCCGCAGGAAATGCAATTTTCTAGTTTATTTACAACTTGTGTTTCTGAACTTGTTTTATTTCATCCCTATGTCTTTGATCACTCTGCATAATAATCAATTCTTTTTTTCTTTTCTCTTACAAAACACCAAAAACAAAAGTTTTAAAAAGAAAATGAAAGGGAACAGAGTGTTTTTTCTGCCCCTTTATCAATCTTTGAATAAGAGAAGTCAATTTAAAGTAAGTGCACATACATGCAGATATGAAAAATATGAAAAATAAATAAAAAAGATTCTGTATCCAACAACCATTTCTGGAATACAGCCTATAGATTTGATTAATTAATTGCGGCTGTGGTGCAGCGGTCAACCTCTGATCAGAATATTGCAGGTTTGATTCCCGCCTTGCCCATCCATGTGTCAAAGCCTTTGGTGCCTTTGGTGGACGGTTGGCACCATTGTTCAGCAGTGGAGCCAGCATCAGTGTGTGAATGTGTGAACGGGTGAATGTCTGTAAAGCGCTTTGGGCCTCTGATGAAGATAGAAAAGAGCTATACAAGTACACACCATGTGATGGTTCTTTATATCTCAATATTCAGTACAGTTAGTGGTAATTTGGTGTCTTTTTTGGTGTCAAACCTAGAATTAAGCCACGTGATCGAAGCAATTTTATTTATTTATTTTTTTGTTTCTTTCAATGTTTTTTGAAGGTGATTTGGTTTCTCTAATTGATTATTTTGGATTGTTCCATGTCTGGACTCCTTGAATTGAAACATCTTTTCACTGTTTTTGTTCTGAATTTTGGCCAAGAGAAAATCCCATTTCCTTTAAAGCTATAAGTACTTTATCTTTTTTTAATAAATCTTTTTTGTATATTGTGTGGCAGACTATTCGGATTTGCTTTATACATTAGTTCTAAAACAGGAGTCAACTAAATCTTAAATTTGCGTTCTTTTAATTTACTAAATAATGAGTTGTATGGATGCTTGTAGTTACTGCCAGAGAGAATTCTTATTGACTTCTATGTAGAATCAAAAGTGGACTAAAGTATGTTTTATATGTGTTTAAATACATTAATTTAAATATGGAACATACACTAAGTGTAGTGCTTTATAGGGCCATTACTTTATCTAAAGCCGCTGTTGTTTTTATTATTCTTGTTTTGACATTGTTGATATGAGATTTCCCTGGAATGTCCTCATCAGTGATGACACCCATACATGTACTTTCCTTCACTCGGCCAAATTTAATACCAGGGCCGTGCAGAGACATTTGGAGGGGCAGGTGCTCAAAGTTAAAAAAAAGGGCACATGGAACAAAAATTTGAAGCACTGTACAACATACCTTACAATATATGGTACTGATTCATGATCTGCCTTTAATTATTATTCATTAATAAAAATAATTTTAAAAAAATATATGAAATAATGTGTCTTAATTGCATTTGTACATATTCATTTTTTGTATAGCCCATATTTACAAAACACAGATTGCTAGCTTCAAGGAGACAAAGTACGATTAAAAATTAACAGACACTGTAACCAAATAACGCTAGATTGCTAATATAAAAATGTATGTAGGCTAATCTAAGATTAGCCTGCATAAACTTTAAAATATCGGATGAAGGGACATTACAACAGTAACCAGAGCAAACGTTAACTGCTCCTAAATCAACCAAATCATCCACATTTTTAGAGGGGCTATATAATGTTAAACTAAATGCTCTAGACTTTGAGCGATGTTTTATCTTTTTTTTTTAGCATTGTTTTAATTTAGTATTAAATCAATGTTAATGTCAATATTATCAATATTCATACAAAAATCTGCTCCTGTATGCCTGTACACATCGCTTGCAGCCAATCAGCTTGCTAGATTTCGTCACGTGACCTCCCGTTCCAGCATTCAATTCTTCAACACGGAGGCTTGCTAATTAAAAAACAGTATCTGCTAATTGTTTTTTCTCATGAAAATTACAGGAGATGTAGAATAAATCAACAGTAATCGACTAGTGGAGAAATTAGACGACAACTAACTCTTTTTTTAAAGCTGACGAGCGGTTTTGTGAACTGCAATTTTCGGCCGGAAAATTTCCTAGCTTGTACTGCACGGATTAAAAAAATTCCAAAAGCAGGTTAAAGAAAAAATTCTGGACTATAATACAAGTAGATGTGCTCGCATGTATACTATCCACCGATTTAGTTACGCTCGTTCTAAGAAGGAGTATGCTGCAGCCTCGCGCGCAGGCTGAACAGCAGCTCTGGCAGAAAGTTCCGGCGCCGAAGCTGCACATACGCGCGGTCGCAAAACACACACAGCATGCACACTTCACTGTCTGTCATTTTCCAAGAATATACCAAACAATTTGCACATTGAACAACGAATACCGCTGCATAACCTACTCAGCGGTCCTTGGCCACTTCTTATCGTACTGTCAGGTCTTCAGGGCTGCAGCTCTGATGCTTCCGAGGAGATCAGGGCAAGTTTACGCGGATCACGTGATCCAGGACCAAAATTGAGAAAAAAATTTTTTTTTTTTTTGAAGGAGCACAGACAGGCTTTCTACCAGATATATTTACAACAACAACAAAAAAAGAAAAAGAAAGAAAAAGGCACGTTGACAAAAGGGCACTTTGGGCATCAAGGGGCAAAGGGGCAGGTGCCCGAGCACCCACTAACAACATCATTTATATAAAGGTTGAATAACTTTGGTCCCAATACAGACCTCTGCGGTACTCCACAATTTATGTTGCAAAGATTTGATCTGGTGTTTTTTGTTTGTAGAAATTGTTATATGTTATTTAAATAACTTGTTAACCATTGAAGAACTTTCCCTCTAATGCTGTATTTATAGAGTGTATTAAGTAAAATATTGAGGTTTATTTTGTCAGATTCTTTGTCATCGTAGGTAAATCATTGAAATTTCAGAATCAGTTTAATAGCTAATTTACCAGGGAAACACTAGGGAAAACTCAATGTGATGCTGCACAGCTTTAGTGACAATAACCTGACAACCGTTAGTATTAATACAGAAATGTTTGGAAGGTGGTGGAAAATAAATACATTTTTATTGTTGCCTCACATTGAGAAGCTCCACGTTCAAATCCCAGAAGAGTTTGCATCTTGTCCTTGTGCATGTTTGGGCTTTTCTCCAGGATCGACTGGTTGATAATTCTAATTTGTCCCTAGGTTTAGCCCATAAGAACCCATGGTGACATCAGTGTTACAGCAACTGTACAACTGGGTCTTAATGGGTTGAATGTGGTTTTGTGGCCTTGCAGGGTTGGCCTCGCTTTTGCCTAACTGTAGCTAGGATAGGCTCCATCAACCACGTGAACCCAGAAGGGATTAAGCAAGTTTGGACGAGGGATAATGTCTTTTTTTTTTTTTTTTTTTTTGCTAGGATTAAGCAAAAAATGTTATAGACTATGCAATCAACTTCTGGTACTGAATTTGAACTTGAAAACACACTGTGAGCATTTGGAGAAAAAATGAGAAAGATGGTTCATAATCTGTCGTTCAGGATTAGTATCTGTGAGAGAAGAGGGAGCACCAAGTGGCAAACCCCAAAATGATAACCAGTCGGCATAAATATAGCCCTTCAGACCTGCATAGAAGACATTTAGCATGGAGATGGCCACATGCGGGCTGCACGGTGGCGCAGTGGTTAGCGCTCTTGTCTCACAGCGAGAAGGCCCCGGTTCAAATCCCGGCTGGGGGATTAGGGACCTTTCCGTGTGGAGTTTCCATGTTCTCCCCGTGCATGCGTGGGTTTTCACCGGGGACTCCTGCTTCCTCCCACCGTCCAAAAACGTGCTTCATAGGTTAATTGATGACTCTAAATATCTATCAAATAAAGAAATTCATAGTTGACAAAACAGTCTAGCAGAAGACAAGATCAAAATGTCTTATGCAGTTGCGTGTTCTTTATTCTGAACAGTTTAAATTAAGAGAAGTTGACTGTTGGGTTTAGTAAGCATCTCACTGAGAATGATGAGACAGAACAGCAGGAACATTCTGTTTACTGTGAAGGACATAACCTACTTTGATTTATCTTTAGACCAGCATAGATTAATGATTTGTATTTAAGCAGCTGTACTGTTTACAGATTTATGCTGCAGAGCAGCAGGTTAACAAATGTTTCTGTCTACTCTTGCTTGAGAGTTCCTCATAGTAGTTTCATAAGTTGGTCCTAAGTTAGGTCTCCTAGTTAGAAACTTTTCCTCGGGAGCTGTCTGACAGTCTGCTCAGGATGCTTGTGAATACAGCCTGAGGCCTTCAGCTCAGACAGCACAGTCAGGAGGCGCTGAACCGACTCTTGTCAGTGTTTCACAGGCTTCCCATTCTCAGGGTTAGTCCATTAACACATCAGCTTTGTTAAACAGGTTTAAAACCAAGAAACCAACTCCTCCGTTCATTAGCACGTTCATCATTACCGTCCTCCCAGCAGTTTGGCTGTCGTTCTCATCCCAGAAGGAAACAGGAATTGTGTTTAGCAGGTTCTGCCCCTGTCATCTACTCACAAAGAGATGGTCAATCGATTCTCAGTTCCGCATGAAGAGAAGGCATGGTCTCTGAGGCTGGACGTCTCTGTTTAAAGCCTGCATGCACCCATCTATTGGTTTTGGGTTTCATAGCGTCCAGAGATGCTATGAAAACACCTGTATCATGAAGTATTTGTAAGAATAGTAAAAGTCATATGCATTCATGACACACTTTAGCCGGGGGGGAGGCAAGCTACGGTCCGAGGCCCATAAAACTATTAATCTGGCCCGCCAGCCTAGAATAAATTATTGATAATCCTAATTATTGTGTCTCATCATTACAGGTGTCTCCCCATAGACATGTGATATAGAAACTCTGACCTCTGTCTAGGTTCAGAAAGTTATTCTGCATTCATGTATTTTTTAAACACATGAACGTTTGTTTTTCTGAAGTTTTTGTGTAATTTCTGAGTCAGACATGGATTTTTCTGATCATTACACATGAACAGCATTTCTTTAAGTTTCTGTTTTTCTTTGAGGGTCATCATCCCATTGGTGCAGTTGGCACTAAAATATGAAAAAAGGGGAAAAAAAGCTACAGAATGTTTTCAAATATATAGATAATTAATCAAAATCAGCATATCTTTGTCCAAATTCTATCTTATTTCTTTCTCTTATGACATGGATTACCAGCTCTTCTGTCAAATTTTAGAAGCTTTTGTGGCTCATAGATCAGAAAGTTTGCCCATCCCAGCTTAGTCGTTAGTAAGGTGTGAGTACTGAGCTCTACTGACCACGCAAATACTGTGTTAGTGGGCATGTGAAATATCAGACCCCAAAGAATCCCCGTAGAACGTCCACACAAACTACACTGTCTGATTTCCTCATTTCTAACAGTCAGGAACACGCGTCATTTGAACAGCACTAACAGGCTCCATGCGCAGGGTTTGGGGACTTGAGAAAATGAAAATTCCTACGATGTGCCTGCATTCCACCTACTTCACCCTTATCTTTGCTTATAGAAGTGTTCACTACAACCTGTCGCCTGCAGCCTCCCGGTAGATTAAACTATGCATGAACATTTTCATTCTACGAGATCTGCAAGCGGTCTACAATACCTGTGTGGATCGTACATTTTTCTCCTGCACACAGCCCATATTCATCCGTAGGGGCAGCTGAGACTAAGGCATCAACAACAGCAGGGAAGAGGGTGACTTGGCTGGTTGTTGTCTTAGTTTTTTTTTTACTTGATCATCAAAGTTTAAGGATTTAAGATGCAAACGTGTCTCCAAGTAATTCGGCCTCAGAGTGAATCCTTCACAGAGATGTAATTCAGAGGGAGAAGAGGACAGAAAAATGTTTTTTATCCTTCTTTCAAACAAGGTCAGCTCAATCCAAAGCCTACTCAGCCAAGCAGGACCGAGCACGGAAACTTTAGGCTTGACATGTTGTGTGTCAAGAAGCGGGTTCACTTCTCTCTAGGATGCATTGCCATGGAAACTTATGCTGGGGTTCTAACCTGCTGTGGAGCATTTTGTGTTTGACAAAAGAGTTCAGCACATATAAAGGCTCTGCTGACTGACCGCTCAATTCCCTGAGTAAAAATAACAGAAGCTCAGGGAACAGAGAATGCAATCGTTTAAGCTTTTTTTCCCTCCCTCAAGAGAAACAACTCTGAGTAAGAACCTGTTCATGCAAAGCACCGATCGACTGCAGGCCCAAAGGTCGGTGTGTGCTCACATTTCCTTCAAAGCTGCATCAAAAAGCGGCATCAGACGGATTTCTTCTTTTTTCATCAACATGTGTCAAAAGTTTAAAACATTTAAACCCTTCCAGGCCCAGAAACATTTCTGAGAATTTCTGTCTAAAGCCAAAATAAAGTTGCTCAACAAAAAAAGTCGTACATTTTGGTGAAATTCGGTAAATATCCTGATTTGCAAAATTGTAAATAGAAATATGGTAACCCTTTTAATTCCTGTGATGTTTTTATTTACAGAATTTGTAAGATTTCAAAGAAGAAAACTATATTTAGAAAACCTAAAAAACTTCAATTAAAATATCAAAATCACAGAGAAAATTCTAATAAACAGACTAAAAACAGTTAGTGACAAGAAACCTTCTTTTCAGTTTCAATCAGAGATTTATGGTGGGCACCGTCATCATTTGCTTCTTAATAATAAACATTCTTAAAAAGAAACATTTTATTTTATAAGACTTTTCAGATTCTAAAAAAACTGCTTCATTAGCAGTAATCCCATAAAACCAGTGACTTCTTTGGACCAGAAGAGCAGTGATTTATTAATGCTTTGCTGCTCCCTGGTGGTCACAAGTAGAAGTGTGATCACTGGGCTGTTTACTAATGTCTAACTAATTCATTTATACAGTTCTTTTTATCTAAACAAATACAACACAAAGTTCCCCAGATGCCCCAAGTTCAAGTAAACACAATAATAGAAAATACAAACATTAGAAACAAATGAAAATCTATGAGATTAAACATAAGGGATGGATGGATCTTAAAGATGAAGATCTAGAAACCTTATGCACAGGTCTGTCGAGCTATTAACAGTTAACACAAGTCAATTATTATGATGATATTTTTTAGGACTATTATTTTTCATGTTCAAGAGAATGTGAAGATTGTAATCCGTCCATCTGTTCATTTTCAAATCTTACTGTATCCTTTTTACGTTCCAGGGACAATGGAGCCGACTCAGAGACTGTTGGGCCAAAGCGGGGTACACCCTGTCCAGGTTCCCAGTCTGTTACAGAACCACACACTCACACGCACACCTACAGGCAACTTAGAATCACTAATTACCCTATGAAGAATGTTTTGGAACTGCAGGAAGAAGCCGATGTGCCTGAAGAAAACCCACAGATTCATGAGGAGAAACTCCACCCAGAAAGAACCCAGCTGGGATTAGAACCAGATATATAAAATATATTTTTATGGAGAGTAAAATACTGAAAGTTATTTAAGGTTTAAGTTGATTTATTCTGGAATAATATTCCTGCCTTTTTATTATTCATAGTTATGTTAAAAAGTTACAGTTTTAAATTTTTAAAAATTAGCATTCTACTAGCATTTTGGACTATTTTTTTGGTTATTTTGGAGTTTAGCTAATATTTCAGCTATATGCTAGCTGCTTTGGATAATTTAGACTTTTTCAGTTTTTTAGCTATTTTGAAGTTTAGCTATTCTTTCGCTACATGCTAGCTGGCTAATTTGGCATTTAGCGCTGTGACACACTGGTGACCTGTCCGGGGTAAACCCCGCCTTCACCCATCAGTAGCCGGGTTAGGCTACGACAGCTCCGAAAGGGACAAAACGGAAGAGGAGATGAAGGGCATTTAGCTAATATTTTAGCTGGCTATCAGCTTTTTTTACAGCTATTAGCTTCAGCGATTTCAGATATCAGCTTCAGCGTTTGTAGCTATCAATTTCAGCCTCTTCAACAGCCATATCCAGCTCACAGCATATACACTAGCATGCTACATATCTAGGTCATAATTATGTCAAAAAGTTACGGTGTGTTTTGTATTTTAGCCCCCTGTGACTCTTTGGAGTCCTCAAATATCATCAGTTTTTTGGAGGAAACATTTTTGTTCAGACTTTGCAAACAAAAAAGACAGTAAGAGATGAAATGCAGTGTTATACAGTTCAGCTAAAGGAATCCTATTCCTCAGTTTCTCTGTGCACCGTGTGATGAGCGCGCCACTTGTTTTGGATTGTAGCCAAGTGTTTTTGTTTGTGTGTGGGCAGCATTCATTAGGAACAGACTGTGTCAACCCTGCAGCACCCACTGTTTCATCACTTCCACACACGTTTGTGCACAGACACACAAGCTGTTTGCAAATCACTGCTCTGTTGTCTGCGGTCACACTTCTGAGGAAAAATATGCTGACAAAAAAACATCATCAAGCCATGCAATTATGATTCATTCATTAAATGTCTGATCAGGCGTCACAGGGATATTTTATGCACTGAGATGTTCTGCTCCATCTGAGCAACAACACATTTATCTTCTTGTTTAAAATTGTCAGTGAGCTGCTAGAAATCCAATGCATCTGACAAACATTAGCACAAAAAAGGTTTTGGACGTTATTATGGGATGGCTTACAGCAAGGTTAGCTCTTGTAAATATCACCATATTTTGATACAAAAAATAAAATATATATTGCATTGATGTATTTCTTGGTTTTGGGAAAACAACTGGTGAGTAACATTTAATTTATCAGAATAAAAAAAAACTATATTTGATGCTTTCCTGCCATTTTGAACAGGTGCAGAACAAAAAGTGTTTTAATCTGACAGTGAAAATCCTCAGGAGACCCAGGAAGTCCTCTAGGTTCAGTCATTGCAGCAGATCTAAACCAGGCTGATCAAAACCATTTTCAAAATGGAGGCAAGTTTCAAAGCTCATTTTTTTGGTTTGAATAAAGCACTCAGATGGTTTGAAAATATGAATGATGCCTTAAAGTTTTCACTGCTTCCTGCAGCAAGACAGGGATGTAACAACTATAAAGGGATTGGGCTGATTAAAAACTTTTTGGAGGACATGTGTTTAAACCTGAGCTCAGAACCACTTATTTCATACAGGATATACATTATTTTTCAAAGAACCGTGAGCTCTAGCCTTGCAGGAGGCAAATGCTGTTTTAGAAACGAAGCTCTGCTGTAATTCAAAAAGACTAAACTGACTAGACTGCAGAACATCCAAGATCAACATCATTATCTTCTCTGCTCAGATTCTTCTAAGTATCATTTACTAAAGATTTACAGACAAAATTGCTTAGGATTCAAAATCTAATTTTTGATCCTTCCCAAAAAGAAGATCTCCCCCTGCAGGCAGACAGACGCAGTGGGTCTTTGTAATTTCCTGCTTGATCTCCAGGTCACAGCCTGCATGAAGCCTTCTGGACCTCTGCAGGGCTTTACTCCACCTTTGCCTCCGAGAGAAACTCTGATTCCTCTCCCACCTGAGTTTGTAGATGAGAGAGTAAAATAAAACTGGTAAGAGTTAGTGGGCGTACAGGAAGAGAACAGTCCTAACAAGTATGTGCAGCTCCAGATGGCTGCACATGGATTCATACACCTCCTCACTAATAAGAGAAAACGTCCTACAACCTTGTTGGGCCGTTTTCGAATTCCTTTTGCGAACTGATGTTGAAAGAATATTTTAACTTATCCAAACTTCTTTTTTCCACCACCATTGTGTTGCTAATGCAACAGCCTGGTTCTCCTGTAGCTGATAACTGAAGTCATTCCCTGTGACACAGTTCTACAGTAAAAACATTAGCTTAGTCTCGTTTTATGGACTCATTCCTCTCTGACCTTCTGCTTGTTGGGCAGATTTTACTGAGTATAAACCCCTGTTGTATTTAATGCTAAACTTTATTTATATTGATTATGTTTTGATTTTGATTTGTTGGAACGGACGGAAAAGAAGAATGGGGGGGGGGGTGAAGAGGGAGGGTTTAGAGAAAAAAAAAAGCAACAGAGGGAAACAACATCCTAAAACATCCAGGTCTAAATAGAAAACTAGAATCTACTACACACACTCTGTAGTTACAAACACACCTGTTGGTAGAGATAGTCTCCATATTTAAACTAGTCAGAATGTACACAATATAACTGCAGCTCACACACTTAATCATACAAAGCGACACAAATAAAGCCTTTCATTCTGTCACACAAACGGTTAGTGCTAAGGCGGGGGTCGGCAACCTGCGGCTCCGGAGCCGCATGCGGCTCTTCAAGCACTCCCGTGCGGCTCAGTGGCGCTTTTTCAGAAATGTTTTGATAATAATTTAAAATGTTGGAAGGAAATATATTGTAGCGATTTGGGTGGGAGCAGAGCCACAGATGACTGGCAGATTTAGTCCAGACATCATTTGTGTCCCACACACTGTACGATTCTTCTTGGTTGGAGTAAGAAGCGCACACGCAGGCCATGGAGACCTGATGTTGTCAACTTCTTGACTACCATTTTTTTAACAGTTCCGAACCACAGAACAGCAGACACTGTGAGGACCCTCACTCATACACACACCACTCTCACTCATGG
>NC_050513.1:22171820-22172126 GCF_002922805.2 Oryzias melastigma
ACCCCACGCTCCAGACAACCGCCCGCCCCCACCGCAAAAGGTCCAGGGGGGGAGCAAGGCAGGGGCCGCCCACCCCCGCCGAGCAGAGGGGAACCCAAGAGAAACGGAGGCCCCAAAGAGTGATGTAAACAAGGCCCGACCAGGCACACCCACTGATTGAGCTAAGGAGAGGACACCGAGACCTGGACACCCCCAGGCTCCGATGTAGATTGATCCCCTGCTAGATCTTAGATCTTGGGGATCCCACTCCCGGAGTGGGGAGGAGATCGCCGGGCCCAAGAGACCAGCACCCAAAAGACTAGACCA
>NC_050513.1:22172178-22172567 GCF_002922805.2 Oryzias melastigma
ACCCAAGAGACTAGACCACCAGGCCGAGGTTCCCCGCCCCCCCTGCCAGGGATGGGGTAGGGAACAGAAGGTCGAAGGACCTTCCTTGTGTGATGCATACGTGTTTGTTTGTTAGAGTGTATATTTGTGGTGTTAGAGGTGTGTGTACTAAAGGGTGCAGTTAAAATTGGTGAGAAGGCCTTAACAGGGCATCTCCTGATTGCTCGCAGAGATGCCCCGTCACCAAACTTCCACTTTTCAATGTTACAAGTTATTTTGAGGTAAATCATATAGAAGCTTTTGTTTTATAGACACAATTTGTTATTATAATTGCAGGGATCTGTTGTTCATCCATCGCAGTAGCAGTCTGCTCTCAGACATAAAACTTTTGCTCTATTGTACGTTTGCAG
>NC_050513.1:22172655-22233504 GCF_002922805.2 Oryzias melastigma
CCCCCCCACCAAGGGTCCTAAATGTCTAAGGTGCAAATAAAATTCAGGGGAGGGGCAAATCCATGCAGCGGCCACAGGAGGGGGGCCACTGGCAGGTAGTCCATCCCCCGCAGTGCACTGCAATACAGACACCCTCCCCTTCACCCTATTGCATGTTTGTAAGAGGAAGGGGACATGTTCTTCCTCTCAGGTTAGATCACTGGAAACTAATCAGAATCTAACAGCAGCAAATAGAATGAAGACCAGACCAACATGAGGAAAAGAACCACTAAGAAAAGAGGAACACTTGTGAGATCAGAGAACGGACTGAAGACTTATTTTAATGTGAGAAAGAATAAAGGAATGCTTGAATGTTTGGGTGTTCAGACGTGAAACTACATCAGCTCCAGGCCATAACCATGAAACTCTGATCAGGTTGACCTTCTCCTTGCTGCACTTGTTCTCTTTTAAGAAAGAAGTGTCTTTTTCCTTTTGGATCAGACCATCCAGATCATTTTGGTTCTTTTTGTCCTTCATGAATAAACTATTGCAAAAAAATACAGAGCAAGCAGTTAAAGGACTTTGCTTCAAAGTTTCAGAAAACCCCAGAACATACTCTAGCAGGCATTAGAACCTTCTTTCAACTTCTTCTTTCAGAACCTTCCAACCTTCAACATCAAACTTAAAAGATCTGCTTTAGATTTGATTAGAATGAAAAGCAGGACTTTTCCAGCTGATTCAAACCTCAACATATAGTTAACACAACTGACACTTCTGTCTCACAGAAGCTGAGCTAAGTTTGGGCCAGAAAGCTTCCATACTTGGATCTTTGTGTTTAATATGTGATGATCAGTCCAGACAATCTGAGGTAAAAACGACACAAATAAAAACACAAGAAATGATGCTTTTTAGATTTTTAAAAATGCAATAATTACAAACATTTATCCACAGTAAAATGAGTAATGCAAAATGAACAATATGATCTTCTCCTCATTCCATAGATCTTCTCGATCCAGGACTAGTTCCTCCTTCTAAAGCAAAGATTTGATGATCCTCTCTGTTTTTAAAAAAAATCACCATGTGTTATCATGACAAAGTTCTAGATAACAATCTGTTTTGAGTTCTTTTGTTTGCTTGTGAATTTTTGTTGCTGTCTGAACTTCATGATTTAATACTGATGTAGCAAACCGCCTTCTTTTTTCTTTCAGAGCTTACAGCAACTGGAAGCTCGCATTGCAAAACTATTTTTTCAAACTTTTTTTAACGTTATTAAACTTTCAGAAAAATACAAACACAGCAAATCAATAGGAAAAGTTTAAACTTTAAATTCTTAACACTGTGAAGAGGTGAAAAGGAAATTAAATGAATAAATGTGCAAGAGTATGTTTCTTGTAAATAGTTTTAATTATAGATCATTCATCCATCTATACTAACTTGTTCTCGCTTAGGGCCACATGGATGCTGGAGCCATCTGTGGGGCAAAGGCAGGTTCACCCTGGGTGGGGCTCACTAGTCTATCACAGAGTCTTTAGAGCTTTGAGTTTTATAAGATCTGACCTCTTAAAGGGACCACACCATGAAAAAGCTACTTTTTGAGCTTTTAAGTGTATTATACTGTTCATTCCTCTCTAAAAAAAACCCAAAGCAGTATTCTGATCCATTCATGCATTTCTGAGTAATCCCCTAAAAACCTGAACTCTCAGCAGCAGCCCCTCCCATACCCAAAAAACAAGCGACCTGATGTAACATTGTGAGACCGCCCCTTTCAAAAATAGTCTGCTCTGAAAGCTCCGCCTCCACTCTAACACCAACACTCAATTTCTCCACTGAGCTAGCGGTGATCAGCTAAACTCTTTCATTTTCGATGCAGAATCCCATCATTCTTGTGTGCTGTCTTCTATAAATTCCAGCTCAAACAGGTGTTTGTTACTTTAGACGTGGGGCTCCTTTAAGAACACTTTCACTATAAAAAGTTACACCATCACTTTTGCTGGGTAAGTTTTACCGGATACAAAATACACAATAAAAAGTGTTTCTCATAAAAAATATATCAAGATCTGACAACACATGATAAATTGGAGTAGTTTTTCTTTTATTTCAAACTGTGCTTTATGCAACAAAATGGGGGGGGGGCATAGGAAGATCCTAAGAAAATGCTTGAAAATGACTGAAAACGCAGGAATTTAAGAAGAAAAAATTTATTATAAAAGAAATAATGATCCTGTACACTTGGCCTTTGGTCCACTCATTCCTGGGACATGTGAGACTTTACCCAGGGACCCATGACACTCAGAAAATGCAACAAATTTAAAATAATGTAAATACTTTTGCTCGGGTCAAAATCACCCGGCGTTGGGTTAAGTCAAAAAAATGATTCTGCATTCATGTGGAGTTTGAAGACTGTTGTTTTTCGGTTCATGTTTTCTAAGTCAGTCATTTTTCCTATAGTCCCAACACCACTTAAACACAGCATTTCTCTAAGTTTGTGTTTTCACTGATGGACATGAACCTTTTGGTACAACTGGCACTAAAATGAGAACAAAAGACACACATTTTGAAATAAAAACTCCAAAACGTTCTGTTTTAATCTGTATTATTTTTAATCAGATTTAAAGCGTGTTTTCATTCAGAGTTAATGTTATTTATTTCTCTTTTGAAGCAGATTATCAAAGCTCTCCAAACATCTGTTCCTAGTCCAGCTCTTCTGTCACAATTTAAAACCCTTTGTGGCCCTCTAGTCTAAAAGTTTGCCAACTGCTGGTCTAGACTCAGGTGGTTAAAGGCCAGAGCATGCCAAAGAATTGAAGAAAAGGTTGAAGAAGGAGCAGAGAAACAGTCTGGAATGAAGGGAATAAACATCATGAATTTAAAGGTCAAAATAGGATTTGGATGGAGGTGGGCAATTTAGCTTTTGCTTTACAATAAAAGCAAACTGACAAGTGGCATTTAAAATAATAAAAGCCCAGAGTTCCTGGAAGTGAGGTAGATCTTCCTTGAAACTTTATTAAAATTGTGCAGAAGCGACACAAATCCAGAGCTTTTGAGTGAGTTACAGTCTAGCGCTGGCTGAAATGAAAGGCTGATTTATCTTTGCTTTTGTAGGTTTTTATTTTTAACTCTGTTATGGCCCTGAATCTCTGCTCACATGGACAGCTCTGTGTTCTTCAGCAGCTGCATTAGGTTTACTTCTGCCCAAAAATCAGAACAGCTCTCTCTGAGCGCGTTTGAATATGCTGTACAGACCAACACACCAACTGTACTGCACAACTCTTCACGTGGCCTTTTCCTCAAAGTTGCATGAAAGTCTCCAGTTTATTCATCTGCAGGCTGTGTTAGCTTCATGTTCCTGCTCTGCTTCTGATCCATAGTCGTCTTTGCTTGTTCTGTCCCAGAATATGACAAAATATTTGTCAACTAAAGATTCCAGTCTTTTTTATCCAGGAAAAAAAAGAGGTTGTTTTTTTTTTGGCACTTTCTTATGTTTTTTCATGTTTTTTGATGGATCTGACAGATAAGAGGAACTAGTCATGTTCACCATCAAAACAACTTTATACAAATCCATCCAAACATTTGTTGAACAGAGAACTTCCATTAACAGAGCTGACATTTAAAGACTTCTTCAGATCTTGCCAATCAGATCTGTGACAGGATCTGGAGGTGTGGGATCCAATGTGCAGCTTGGTAGCAGAAATGTAAACGTCTCATAAATAAACTGAAGAATGAGTAAAAACCACCCCGACTGAGACTCAAAAAGCAAATGGCCTGACAAGATCTGAAAACCAGAGATTTAAATTCACTCACATTCACTCACACTCATTCACACAAATCATGACGTGTGGATGATTCAAACTCCAACCTGGTGTGACTGACAAGGAAAACAGAGCCGGATAAAAACCAAAGAAACATCACAACCATTCAAGTGCAGAACTCTCACATTTTGTGTGAAATATTTTAGATGAATCAAAGTTACTGCAGTCAGTGAGGTATGCGGTGGATCATTCTGTTGGGCAGCTGACTGATACTCCTGTCAAAGGATATCAAAGACTGTTTGCTGCTATTGGTCCAATTTAACCCTAAAAATTTCAAGTTTGTTTTGGACCTTGAGTTGTCTTTTGTGGCTAAACTATAGCTTGACTTCCACTGAGCAGTTTTTTGAGTGTTTCCATTCTTAAATTGACCCATTAAACAGTAGGGTTGGGCACCAATTGGGTTTTATCCGGTTCTGGTACCAAAGCGGTTCTTTCGTCTCTGTCTTGGGGCCTAATACATACAAATTTCGGTACTTCAGTAATAAAAAATAATGCCTACATCTTCCCAAATCAACACACTTTCATTCCCAAGTTATCACATATTGACGCCTGGTTAAGACGTTTTGGGTGTCGTAGTTTTTCATGCTGGCTGCTCCCATTACATCAGAGCTCCTCAACCTCAGACCTGCAAACCGGCGACCCACCCATATGTCACTGCACGGCAAATTTGCTGCTCGCCGCTTGTCAAACGTGATCTTGAGCTAGACACCACTGTGTCTGAGGGGTTATGGAGGGGTGTGTCTGGATGACAGCCTCTTCCACTGTGTTTCTGTGTCTCTGTGACTGAGTTTAAAGGGTGTTCCGCATTAAAATTAAGAGACCTTTTTTTATTATTGTCTCAACGAAAATAAGTAAAACATCACAGTTCAGGAGACCCGAGCAGGCTGTATGTCTGCCGGCGTATTGAGCGAGCGAGCTCCGTTGAAGTCCAGGAGGCTGGCTGCAGCCAGAGAACCGCTGTGACAATCTGCAGATCTGTCCAGATTACCCACAGTTCCTGGAGATGTTCTCTGGTAACCCCTGCAGGACCAGCAAGTTAAGGAAATGGATGGAAGCTCAGGACAAAAACCCTCGTATTGGATTAGTATTTTACCTGCTGATCGGGTCACAGAAAACGTCACGTGCCCAAAGCTGAGTTCCTGATTGGCTGATGACACAGCTTCTTTCACTTTCGGTAGAACCACAAAAATCATAGTGGTTCCTACTTGGAACTGACTTTCGGTGCCCAACTCTATTGAACAGTTCCGACCCGTACCTATTGAGGGCGCCTATTCATTGTACGTCCATAGAAAAATAGAACGGGACGGATGGGGCGGAGTTGTTGTTTTCACCCGCTGATTGGCAGAATATGATGACGTCAGTAGAAAGCACCAATATAGCGCTAAGCTAGGCATTCTTCTTAGCCGCCTGCAATCTTCTTTAAGTTCCTGTTATACGATGTACAAAAAGTAGTAGTTCACTTTCAGCTTATCCCTTTCGGGGTCCCCACAGCGTAACAGCACCCACTGTTTCGCATCAGTGATTTGGCAGAGTTTTTACACCGGATGCCCTTCCTGACACAACCCTGTACTTGAGGGGCACAGGGACCCAGTTAGGCAGCAGCATCAAGGGTCTTGTCTAAGGACCCAATCTGGGTGGGGATCAGTGGACAACCCTGGAATCGAACCCACGGCTCCTGCGTGTCAGCCCTTCACCTAGCCCACTGAGCCACCCAGCCACTTGGGTACGATGTACAAAAATAAAGAGAGAAAAAGACGAGCTGCTGGATGACCTCCGTTGTTGTTGCTTTGCTGGGTGTCGCACTACAATGACACGCTAGCGGTCACCACACATGCACCATGAAAACAAAGCGCTCAGTGAAAGTGAGGCTTAGCTGAGTGGAAAAGCTCGCCATAATTAACTGGACCGGACCGCTCTGTGAAAAGGAGGCTAAAGCGCCAAGATGGCTCCAAATAGTTTCTTCAGCTTCAATGTCCTTCCTCAAACCTCAGTCAGTAAATGGATGCATCAGAATGGAGCAGAGCTGACTGAAGCACTTATATTACAACTACAGGCTTTTTTTAACAACCTTTTTACATCTACTCATAATTTACCGAACAAAGAAATACTCACAAATGCAGTTTTAATCTTGACTTTCTTTAATTATGTCCTCCATCATCAGAAAAATATTTCAAAATTATGTTTAAAAACACCAAAAACAGTTTTTATCAGAGTGGGTCGTTGGCAGTGTTTAACACTCCAATCCTTACGCAACATTTATATTTGAACAAATAAGTCCTTTTGTTTGAGTTAATGAGCATTCCTGTTTGTAACTCCCACAGCTCCACCAAGTCAGAGGACTGATGTGCTAAAATACTGAGATTTTGAGTTTCAGCAGCACCTGATGTTTGTGCTTCAGTCAACAACCTGCCGTTTTCTGTAAAAAAAAAACTTGAGTGCTTGCCAGCAACAAAGAAAAATGAATTAATGGTATACTCTTGCAATAAGAGACGATTACCTTTCTGTGCAGTGAAGCTTTGACGCTCCTCACAAGCAGATCAACACACACTGAGGTGTTTCTGTATCTGTTATCAACAAATGAAGCTGCTGTTTGAGGAACCTGCAGAGATAAGAAGCCCTCATGCAGTTTCTTCTTCAACCTATTTTTCTCCTTAGACTCCACTTATTTTCCTCAACACTGACA
This sequence comes from Oryzias melastigma, assembly GCF_002922805.2. NCBI lineage: Eukaryota > Metazoa > Chordata > Actinopteri > Beloniformes > Adrianichthyidae > Oryzias > Oryzias melastigma. The sequence continues at coordinate 22,179,127 of NC_050513.1, forward strand.
GTAAAACCTTTCAGAGGCATTTTGTGGTCTAAATACTGTACCCCACATTGCTTTAGTGACGGAAGGTGGAGAACGGGATCGTTCCACCTCTCATTCACATCTTTAATCCGGTTTAATCTGTTCCTGTCTCCCACTGCTCCTCCTCTGCAGCGACTGCTGTCTTCATCTGCAGCTCCTCAAATCTGCTCCAATCCCTTTAGCAGGCTCTCTGGGGGATTGTCAAATGTTGACATGAACTTTTCAGGTCTTATCCTTCGGTTTGAGCGCACCACTGGAGATTTGAAGTGAGAACAAAGCTAAGGCAAATCTTATTTTCCACTTAGCCTTTATGTGCATTTTAGTCCAGTTGGTGAATTTTCTTTTAATGACTGGAGCTGTTATTGGCTTTATAACAAAGAAGAGATTACATTCAGATTACTGTGGGATTAATCTATGAAATCCCTCCTCTCTGAGTCTGCTTCTCCTTTCTCTTCCTCTGTATTCCTGGTGGATGGTGTGGAGACAGTCTTCTCATTCTGATAGAGAAGCTGTCTGGATCTTCCTTTTTTTACTTTGTAGGCAAAACAGTAAAAAAAACAAAAACAAACAAAAAACAAACAGCTGTTTGTTCTGAGCAAAAGAGAAAAAACGAGGATAAAGATCCTGGCACAGACAATTCCTGCACCCCCTTTATAAGGTTTACCTCAGCATGTTTCATCTCTCATGACACATCACAATCAGCTGTTTGTGATGGGCGTGGCCTGCTGGACAACCTGCCAGGTCTATCCAGGTGAGCACCGCCCTCTGTGACTGCAGAAAACTGCTGTTTGTACCCCTACTCCTCATTCAGGGTGTTGTTTTGATGTGATTGATAATTCATTGTTTGAAAAAACTATAGTTAGAGTTGGTCATCATTTGATAAAAAGCAACTCACAAAACAGAAACAAGTTGGTAAAATTAATGTTACAGAACTCTGTAACATTAAATGGGACACCCCAGGGCTGTGTTCTTGAGCCAAACTAATTTATATAAAAAACTAATGATTTTGTAGAGATATTAGAACTGATTAAAATAATTTGTTTGCTGATGATATCACCCTGTTTCATCCATACATTTTCTGGGTCACAGAGCCTGAAAATGGAGCTTCTGTTGGGTGAAGGTGGGATACACCCTGAACATGTCACCAGTCTGTTGCAGGACGACATACATGTAGGAACAATTTCGTAATTATTGAGTTGATGCAGTAAATTCAGATTTGAAATGTAAAAATGAAAGTGTTATGATCTATATGTTGAAAATTGGAATAGATGTTTGAAAATGAACCTTCTTTCTGTTTCATGTTTGGTAGTGCTGACATGTAGAGTCAGATACATTTTCCTTGTTTTTTTCTTTTAATTAATGAAGCCCTTTCTGCCTGTTGTTGCAAATACGTGACAAACCACTTTAGCTCTAAAATTACCTAAATGTAGCATCTACTTAAAAGCAAAAACATAAAAGTTTTATTTCAAAGCTGGAAAGAAATTCAGTCGTTAATGAAAAGAACAAAACCAAACTTAGCTTCTATACTGAGAGACACATGAAGACATGATTCATTTATGTATAAATAAATAGAAATAGAAGTTTCACTTTATAATTACTTTTTATTTTTAAAAGTTGTGCTTAGAAACCTTTTGTGCAAGTAGGGATTAGAAATGCAATATTTTTTTGTTTGCATAGTTGTAGAGCAGCTCTGGATGTGTTTGCTGAAATATTCCCCAATAATGAAAAGAATCTGAAGTCGTATCTAGAAAGATACAAAGGAAATTACCTCCAGCAAAAGCAGCCTCTCAAAAGACATGTCTTTTTAGAGAAATAAAGAAAAAGGAGAGGAAATGAGTGGATGAAATGACAAATAACAACAGAAGCACAAAGATTCCTGTTAGCTGGTGGTCAGCAGACGTGCAGGCCTGTGGGGTGGACCTCTTCTTTTACCTGTATTATAGTTCCATACAGACTATATTCAGGTGACATCATAGTCACTTTGAATGGAAACATTACTGACAGCTGAATGAAAGTCTGATAGAGAAGTACATTCCATTTGAGCCGGATGTCATTTTACAGATGAGTGAGCAGAAAATAATAGACTTCCTCTGCGATAGAGGTCAGAGAAATCAGTGGAGAGCAGTAATGAACTGAAAAGACTTTACATCAGCTCCGTACACATGAGAGCTAACTCGAGACATCACTGACGTGTCCGTTCACCAGCATTGTGCCTGAGCCACACCGGAGCAGGAGGAGCTTCATGGAATCAAGAGCAGATTTCAATCAGTTCTGGTTCCAGGATCAACACGTCTGGCTTTACAACAAGGGTTTTAGTTGAATCATTCATGCATGTTTCTTGAAAGTAACGAAAAAAGTCTTGTTAATTTTCCAGCTGTCATTGAAACAATTGTAAAATACAGGGTGGGTCCTGCTTTTTAAAAACCAAAGGAAGACACGTAAGAGGGAAACCATGAGATTCATGTAAAATCAATTTTGAACAGTTTCATCTGATGAGGAAGTATTCCAAGTATTGCAAATACAAATCAAAATACACAAGACTATTCTTAATTCTTAGAAAATGGATCAATTCCATCAGTCATCCATGTTTTTGTTGACAGCGATTCTCCAACAGTTTGACTACAGAAACGTGTTGATCTAAAGAAATGTCTCAAAGCGAGTCCAGTCAAGAGTTGTTCTCATTCCTAATCAGAGAAGCTGCTTCCTCCCTGCTGTTCCGGGATTTATGGAATCAGGAAGCCTTTACATGGGGGGGCTTCATCCACAGGGGGTGACCAGGTCGCTTCTCAGACAACATTTCATTGAGATGAATGAAAAAAAGTTTCAATTTGTGAAAATATTTCAGGTTCTGCTTTCCACTTGGTCATCCTTTCATTTACAGACTGTCATTAATTTTTTCACCATGTTTAAAACAGTCTGTTGATGAGGGTTTTAAGGATAAGGAAACTGTTTGTCAATATATCATCTGTGTTGTCCACTTTGTAAATAAATTATCAATAATACATCAGAAATAACAGTTTTTTTTATTCTAAAAGCCTTTTCTTCTGCCTTTTCCTTTTCAAGTCGTGAGCTGTGGCAGCCAACAGGCTGACAGACTGCAGAACGACAGCTGATGTGTTTGTCTTAGATAAGAGAGCAGCAGATAATCAAATAAAGCCTCATCAATAAAGTATGTAGATAACAGCAGCAGAGAGAGCAGCTCCCTCTGAAAATACCCACAGATAAGAGTCGGGGAGGTGGAAGGCAGAACGCCGTCACTCTGACATCCAAGGCTGTGTCTGTAATCACATCTGAGAGGTCTTTCTTGTGGCTACAAGGTTTTTCTGCTCCCTACAACACAACAGCTACACAATAACACATAAATAAAATTGTTTATTTTTTTTGTTAAAAACTGAACATCACACCAAATGTGCCAAAAGAAAAAATGACAAAAAAGAAACTTCAAACGTCCTTTCATGAAGAACTTGCACTTCACATCAGTCAATCCAATCTTCAGCGTCACTTCTTTTCCATCCTCCAAAGGTAGTCCACTGCTAGAGGGTTCCGTTTGTTGGAGACACTCCTGTAAATGATGACAGAACCCGAGTGCAGTTTCACATCCACCTCCCCTTAGATCTGGATCTTTGTTGGCCATCATCAGGAAGCAGCTTCTCTCAGCGTGAAAGAACATTGTCCGTCTTCCACTGAGGCTCAGAGTTTGAAACTGAGCCTGAACCGGAGAAAGCATCACAGCAAACCCAGCAGGGCGAGGAGCAGCAGCAACAACACGGAGTGTCCAGTGGAGATGCCCCCAGCAGCCGACGAATGGTACCAACGCACCACCTCCTCCGAGTCATCTGGAGAGCAAAAGGAAAAACTGGTTTCAGTAGCAGATACTCAGAGCAGTGGTCCCCAACCACCGGTCGGACCGTGGACCACTACCGGTCCGTGGACCCCTTGCCACCGGGCCGCGGAAGAACTAATAAATTATACAAGCTTTTACACTCATTTCTAACTTGTATAATTTTGACAAAATATATTTTTATAGAGAGTAAAATATTGAAAGTTATTTAAGGTTTAAGTTGATTTATTCTGGAATAATATTCCTGCCTTTTGATTATTCATAATTATGTTAAAAGGTTACGGTGTTAAAGTTTTAAAAATTGGCATTCTGATGATTTTTGGACTACTGTATTTTGTCACTTACTAAGATGTTTTAGGTTATTTTGGAGTTTAACTAATATTTACATGCTAGCTGTTTTTGCTAAGGTAGACTTTTTTCAGTTTTTTAAGCTATTTTGAAGTTTAGCCCATTTTCAGCTACACTCTAGCTGTTTTGGCTAACCTAGGTTTTTTTATTTATTTATATATTTTAGTTTTTTATTTTGGCATTTACTTAGATTTTTTTAGGATGTTTTGGGGTTTAGCTAATATTTCAGCTACATGCTAACTGTTTTGCCTAATTTAGAATTTTTTAACTTTTTTTAGGCTGTTTTGGAGTTTGGCTAAGATTTGCATGCTAGCTGTTTTGGCTAATGTTGGCTTTTTTTCAGGTTTTTAGGCCATTTTAAAGTTTTGCTATTTTTTCAGCTACATGCTAGCTCTTTTGACTTACCTAAGTTGTTTGTTTTTTTTAAGTTTTTTAGGCTAATTTGGCATTTAGCTAATATTTTAGCTGGCTATCTGCTTCAGTGATTTTAGCTATCAATTTCAGCATGTTCAGCAGTCAAATTCATCTTACAGCATTCACACTAACATTATCACAGGTAATGCTATATATCTTGTTCATGATTATGTTAAAAAGCTACGGTTTAAAGTTTTAAAAACTTAGTTTTAGAGCGTTCAATGAATGTTTATCCTGTTGGGCCCACGACCTAAAGGATGTTTTGGATTTTGGCCCCTTGTGATTGAGTTTGACACTTCTGATTTAGATACTTTTACTCATGTGTTTTATAAAATAATTTTGTTAATTTTTAGTATTACACATCCCCAAATTCAGAACTCCATTACCTAAACACCCCTTCTCTCCCTGAATGAAGACCATCTTATCTCATCTTTCCACACAGTCCTCAGCAGACATGTTCTACTGGGGCACAACAAAGCAGGCTGTGCTCCCAGCCTTCAGTTTGATGACTGACGTCTGCAGAACAGAACACTGTGGTTCAGCAAAGGGTTGGACAACACTCAGATACAGCAGGACCCTGATTGAATTCATTACTCAGCACATACCAGAAGACCTGCCATAGATGGAAACACTGAAATAAACTAGATTTTTAGAGACATCTTTAAATCTTTGGGTAGTCGTTATGGACCCAGAGCTCCTACAAACAGAACCTCAGTCAGGGTTCATGTATACTCTTCACTGTAGCTGGAGCTGATGTAGCATTTAGTGGACGTGTCATGTTAATGATGACAGAGAGGTTCTAAACAAATCTCTACTCATTTGATGATGTGGTACTGAGACTGGATCATGAGTCAGGATTCAGGACGACTTCTTACAACAACCCCACAGGAGCCACAAAGTATTACTTCACCCTGTAGAATACAACACTGATTTATATTTATGTGATTGTTATATTATGATTAGTATAAATGTCGTGACTGAAACCTAAAAATAAAGAGAAAGTAGTATTTCTCTGAATATGAAATTGTTCATTTTGTTTCCAGGCGCTCACATGACTTCCAATTAAATTGAAGACATCCTGAGTGCTGCATGGACGTCATACATCTGTAAATCCAACTAACCACAGTTCAATCAGAGCTTAGCTACTCTTACTGTATATTATGGACCATAGGACACACTTAAAACCCTTTAACTTTCATTAGAAATAGACAGTCTATCCTGCAATCCGCTGTTTGACTTCCCTTTCCAACGGTTTCACTTAATTAACCTTATAGTCCAAAAGACTAACTTTTTAAAATGAGTAACATTAAGGACACAATGGAGGGATGAGTTATTGATTAGGACTGCCAACAAATGATTATTTTAATAGTCGACTAATCGCCGATTATTTTTTCCGATTAGTCGACTAATCAGGTCACACATAAGCTGGATGTAAAGCACTAACCATCATTAGCTTTAAACTAACTAAAAATAAAGACAATCAAGATGATAAGTTATTAAACTTTTAATGAATCCTGCAGCCTCTGTCCTTCATTAGTTTCTGGGATTAAAACAAGATTAAATCTAATGAGGTCGGCATCTAAATCAAGGAAACATTTTTCAGTGAAGATAAAGTTTTGGTCTCCCTTACTCAAATATAAAAAAGTAAATTTTTTGGTGCTGAACGTTCACAACTTTGTTCAACTTTACTACACTCTGACTCCTTAAAATATATGAAGAAACGACTAATCCACTATTAAATTAGTCCTTGACTATTTTAAGTCGATAAGTTGTCGATTAGTCGACTAATGCAGCCCTATTATTGATGTAAACCACATTTCTCAAGAAGTTTGAAAGAAAAACTGCCCAACCAGAGCATGTTTGCCCTTAGTGTTCGCTGAGTCATCGTTTTTTGGGGTATTTAAAGAGTGAGACTGTTTTACATTCAGGATAAAAGCCTTGATTTGTAAATGAGCAGTTTGCAGGCACTTAGACAGCAGTTCACACTCTGAAGGAATGTTCTGTTGCAGGAATGAGAAGTGTGAATGTGACAGGACCAACAGGAGTCGGTGGATCCTCCACCCCTTGGCGGTAAAAACTACATTGTAATAACAAGCTGACAGACAACATCAAAACATCACTCCGTTGAAAACACTAAATACAACATAGTAGCAATGCCAGGTAATTATAAACCATAACGCTGGAAGACTGTTTCAGTGATCAGAATGACAGCAGACTCTGACCAACCTTCTCCAGTCTAACTTACCACAGTCATTGTGAAAGACATCAGGGAAGCAGTGCAGGACTCCATAGACACAGCGGCAGTAAGAACAGCCTTTTTGGACCCATTCACCATGAGGAACAAACCCACACCGCCTGCAGACAAACAGAGAACTTTCACTTTACCAAACTGCAGTGGACAAAAGTCCTTTCACTCTGAACACCTTAGAGATACTAAAGGTTTCTCTAAATCAGGGGTGTCAAACTCAATCTCACAAGAGGCCAAAACCCAAAACACACCTTAGGTCGCAGGCCGAACAGGATAAACATTCATTGAACACTCTAAAACAACAATTTTAAACTTTCTAACATAATTATGAACTAGATATATAGCATTATCTGTGATAATGCTAGTGTGAATGCTGTAAACTGAATTTGGCTGCTGAAGATGCTGAAATTGAAAGCTTAGTAAATGCCAAAATAGTCCATAAAGCTAGCACAATGCCAATTTCTAAAACTTTAAAATCGTAACATTTTAACATAATTATGAATAATAAAAAGGCAGGAATATTATTCCAGAATAAATCAACTTAAACCTTAAATAACTTTAAATGTTTTACTTTCTATAAAATATATTGTCAAAATTATACAAGATAGAAATAAGAGCAAGATAACATCGGGTCATAACAATAAAATAAACTGATCAGGAGGGCCGGATCCGGCCCCCAGGCCTTGACTTTAACACACGTCCTTTAAAGGTATCACCTGGGATGAGGAACCGCTTCTACAACAGCTGTTTGTCCAGCCATGGGTTCCAGAGATCAAGGCCCATGTCACTGGGACATCTTTGGCTTATCTCCTTGAAGAATGTGCAGCAAGAGAGGGATTTTTATTTCTATGCTGTGCTGCTTTAAAGTGAAGCTTTAGCGCAACTTTAATAAGGAAGATCTACTTCCTCTCAGGCGTGCATGGTCTATACATCATCAATCGGTCCGCACTGGGAGCCAATAGCTGAAGTACTCACTTTCTTCACAGCCAATCACAATCAGACTTCTGCCTTTAAATACAGTCAAATTAGTTTTCCCACATTCCAGACATTACGCCGGCCCTCCTCCACCCTGTTCTCCTCCTGGCTCTTCGATTTGGCGCGGTCCTGCCTAACCACCATCTGCGTCTGGGTTCTGGGTCTCTTTGTCTGGTCCAAGTGTTCCTCCAGCCTTCCTCTGCCTCGTTCCTCTATCCTGCCTTTTCACTCGCCGTGGTTCTGCCTTGAACCACCATCACTAAAATGCAAGATGTCTCCAGCCCAGAGTACAACCTCCAAAAAACTTCTGATTTTCATACTCAGTGAAATGTTCCACAAATATCTTCTCAATTAAATATTTCAATCCCACTTCAAAGTTCTCTCCTTGTTCAATGGTTTGACTGATTCTTTGCTTCATTTTATCCTGGACTTCAGATTTGTGGCTTTTGACATGAATCCATGGAGCGGGCCCTGGGCTCGGTTTGAAACATATAAAGCTGGAGCAGAGCTAGTGAGGGTGTTTGGGTCTGCAGCTGGAGAATCAGGCTTTGAGATCCTGCTTTCAACCAGCATGCAATGGGGAAGTCTTTCCTTAGAGAGCTCAGACTAAAGATGGCTGCCACGTGTGCTGGCAGATTGGAACTTTCCCAAAAATCTGCTTTTCAATCACTTCAAGTGAACATGTTTGAATGGACTGATCCCCAGTTTTAGGCTGCTGGACAGAGCATGGACCTTATCCTGAAGATAATCTGGTGATAAAACTATAGAAGAATCATTTACAGCAAGTGTTCTTACCTGACTCGGGTGTCGTACTCACAGCTCCTCCCGGTGAAGAACGGAGGGCAGGCACAGAAACTGCCCAGGATGCAGGTTCCTCCGTTCTTACAGCAGTTCCGACTTTGCTCTGCACCTAAAAAACAAAACCGTTGAGGCTACAGTCACCGACACAGTGGAATACGATACCTTTCATCTTGCATCGGCTTCTGTGTGCATGTATCTGACAGTAAAAGACACTTTGTGGGTGTTCACGTTTGGTTAAAACGTTAAAGATCCACTCCAATGAAAATGGTGTTTTTAACATGTTCTTGTAGCATTTTCTCATGATGGAGGACATACAAAGAATTCAAGATGAATTCTATGTCTGACTTTTTCACAACTCACTACATTGTGCACTACATAGTACAATAGTCATGTTGTAGTGCTGTCTGAATCAACAATTCCAAAATTTCCCTAAAGTCTCTGCAAAAATCCAGTGTGCATCGATGCTCACTAGATTGGCAAATACAGACCACAATGCATTGCATTTGAGCAATTTTGGTTATAAACTGTATCTCAATGTTGTATTACAGACTATAAAGAAAAAACTAAATTTGTGTGAGTGCAATTCTTGACTTTGGATTTGTATAAATTATCAGGCATATCTGTATAGGAAAGTGGGAAAATGTCAAGTTTCACCAGATAATATTCACAATCTAAGTTCAAAGCAGCTGAAAAGAAAACTCTGATGACCCAGCATTCTCACAGCATTCAAATGCATCACTTATGGACGAATCTTGGAGACGTGAAAAGAGTTTCACATCAGATTTGTGCGTAAATGTGGTTTTGTGTGTGTGTGTAACAAGTGATTCATGCACGCAAGATTCATGATTTTTAAAGATTTGTGCGTGATTTTGTCTCAGGCTGTTGTCCAGGGTTGGAAGTAGATAGGGGATAGGACGGAAACTTGGAAATAGTGTAGAGCTGCGGTTCTGAATATTTTTTTATTCACATTGAGATGATCAGACGCAGATGATGCAGGAACTGAAATGGGCGGGCCCAAGTCTTCCTGCTCCACTCCAGTTCTAAATCATCCACTCACAAATAAAACCATGTACGTCTACATTTTCCTGTTCTGAGCTGACATCTGGATCAAAACTGTACCGCTGGAAAGCTCTGATATTGGTCACTGTTTTTTTATGTTACACTAATGTTAGCTCGGGGTTGTGAGGGGCTGTAAGCTAGGGGGAGAGAGTGTAAATAAATGTCCCGCCCACATCCCAAAGGGAGATTTTCTGATGAAATCCTGCTGTTCCGCAGAAAATATGTCTTAAAAACAACACGTTTTTGCATTTTGGCTAAAAGCTGCAAAATCATAATGAAAAAAATACTGAGATTGATTTGACAACAGAATAAAATATAGCTTGACTGTATTGATGCAGTCAAACTGCTGACAGTGATGCTAACTGAAACAAAAGATTTATGGAGATGAGGGTTTAAAATTTGAACTTTAAATACTTTCCCCCTAAAATATACATTTCTGGAGCTTACTTTGTACTTTTTGTACCATTAGAGATTTGCCAGTCTACTGTGATTGCAGTCATTTGTGTTCCATGCAAGTTCTGATTAACAATTAGGAGGCTGCTGGGCGCGCTGCCTTCAGCTGTCGATCCCTCCCTGTGAAATCTGTGAAACAAACCAGAGCCTCCAGCTGGCTGCATTCCAGCCATCCTCCGCTTCACATCAGCAAACACAGAATCTCTACAAACATCGCCTGTTGGCAGAAAAACAAACTGGCACCAAGATGACACATCCAGAATTATTAGTGTTTCAGGGCCAAGCCAAGATGAAAATGAAGAAAAGTGGATGCACCGTTGCACCCCCAAAAGTGTGTGATCATTCTACATCATTATGTTAAAGTAATTCCTGCGCAAAGCTTTAATATTTCATAGTTATTTTTTTCATTTTAAACTAACTTAAATACAGGTTTCCTCCATGTAAATCAGAAGTGTCAAACTCAATCGAACAAGAGACTAAAATCCAAAACACATCTTAGGTCGCGGGCCGAACAGGATAAACATTTACTGAACACTCTAAAACTAAATTTTTAAAACTTTAATACTGTAACTTTTTAACATAATTATGAACTAGATATATAGCATTACCTGTGATCATGCTAAAGTGAATGCTGTAAGCTGAATTTGGCAACTGAAGATGTTAGTGCTGAGAGCTGAAGATGGTGAATCTGATAGTAACCAAAATATTAGCTAAATGCCAAATTAGCCTAAAAAACGTTAAAAAAACAAACAACTTAGGTAAATCAAAAGAAGAAGCATGTAGCTGAAAAAATAGCTAAACTTTAAAATGTCCTAAAAACCTGAAAAAAGCCAACATTAGCCAAAACAGCTAGCATGCAAATATTAGCCAAACTCCAAAACAGCCTAAAAACAGTCTAAAAATGTTTAAAACAATTCTAAATTAGCCAAAACAGCTAGCATGTGGCTGAATATTAGCTAAACTCCAAAACATCCTAAAAAAATCTAAGTAAAAGCCAAAATAGTCCAAAAAGCTAACAGAATGACAATTTTTAAATTTTTAAAACTGTAACTTTTTAACATAATTATGAATAATAAAAAGTCAGGAATATTATTCCAGAATAAATCGACTTAAACCTTAAATAACTTTTAATATTTTACTCTATAAAATATGTTTTGTCAAAATTATACAAGTTAAAAATGAGTGTAAGATAACATTGGGTCAATAATAACAATAAAATAAAATGATCTGGAGGGCCGGATCCGGCCCCCGGGCCACCTTGACATGTGTGATGTAAACAATAAGAAATGCATGGTTGTGGCCTGTGTGCTCTTCACAAACAGCTCCTGTCACTTTGGGGTAAACTGACGTTCCCTCCTCAGCCTCCATCTGTGTGTACAGCAGCCAAGTCTGAACTTACTGCCGGTGAGCCCGATGAAGGGCAGGACGGCGCTGGCGTCTCGGTGTTTACGGTCCCCGCTGTTTGGCGAACTCACCTGGGTAAACTGACCCAGGAAGTCCTGTGAGGAGATGACTGCAGGGGGAGAGGGGGAAGGCGAGGCAGGGGAGGCTGGGCTTGTGCTGCAGTTACCCTCTCTGCAACCTGAAAAAACAGTCAGAACTCATCGTTATTATCTGGAAAAACATATATGAATCAGAATTTCAGCCCAACATTTAGATGTGGATTTTTTAGAAGAGTTACATTAAGAATTATTTAAGAAGGATGATAAAATGACTGTAACTCTACTCCAAACGGATACCTCCATCAACTAAGAACTAAATAGAACAACATACCATATCAAGTTGGATTTACTTGAACAAATTTGATTTTTTATCTTTTAAAATAACTTATTTTTTTCATTGTTTATCCTGTAGACCTGCACTGAAATGTTAGCTTGTCCCAGAAACAACAACAATTGACTTTCTTTACCACATGAGTCAGACTGGGGGTGTGGCTACTTCACCGCAGAACACACATGTGGGACGCTCAGACACAGCCTGTGCATGACAGGGTTAAGCAGTCCTGGCTGTAGCTGAGCTGATGGAGGCATGAGGAACAGACCAACAGACCAGACCATGATATCCTCATAAAAGATAAAAACAATAAACTGCTAACTTTAACCTTAAAGCAAAAACCTTTCTGCAACTTTGATACAAATACTGGATGTAAATTAAACCACTCTGATGGATAAATCACTTTCTTTAGTCATAAAATATTCACTTGCATCTTAAATGAAAGAAACACATTTTAAAATATCTATTTTTTTTAAATAAAAGATTCAAATTCCAATTTGAATCATGTATCTTCTGTTCATCTGAAACATTAGAGCATTTCTTTTATAGTTGCAAACATAAAAAAATATTCTGGTGTTTATATTTGGTTGTCACTAAAAAATTTTAATATTCCCTCTTTTTTTAACCTGATGTTATTTACTTTATGGAAAATCTGGACCCGTAGGTTTCTGATGTCATTCATTTTGTTATTATTTTGTGCAAACATTTCATTCATTTATGTAAATGGAAAAACCTTCGCCCTTCACTAAATATCCTCTTGATTTATTCCTCTGATTATTTTAAATGTCTTAAACGCATTTCAAACAAAACCAAGAAAAATTCATTAAAATATATCAAAACTGTTGTTATTTTAAGTTATAACTAGCATTGTCCCTACCCATTTTTTTTTTTTTTTGTTCTTGTTTTTTGTACTCTTCCATTTTTGTAAACTCATTTCAAATGTTTCCTCACCCTACAGCCCAGTCTCAGTAAAATGCGTACAATTGCCACGATTTGGGAAATACCGTGTATAATATACGCCAGTTGGAAAGACCTACAGACCTGAGGTGCGCATTGCGCCGGCGCTCTGCAGACTCATCACTGCGCAGAGCGCGATCCTGGAAACAGCAGACAGAGTTTAGAGGAGGGGAACCACTCTGGAAGTACCTGAGACCTCTCAAGACTCACCTGAGCATCTGCGCCCAACCCATTGAGATCCACAAATGTAACTACAGACTGACGATCCACGTTATCAGAGGGAAAAACACAAGAACTGAATAATGAAGATGCGCAAAATGTCTGCTCCTCAATGAAAGCGGAAGGAAACTGTCCATCAGTCGAAAGCCTGTTGCGCTCCTGGTTTCTGTTCTTTCATCCTCCACGCAGACGCGGATCGATGAGGAGACTGGATCCCCTGGAAGAACAGCTGATTCTGCTCCGCGAGTCCTCAGGGGAAACTCGGCGTCCTGCCCTGTCTACACCTCTCTCACCCCGCCCCCCTCTCTGCAGGTGATCCCTCTTTAGGAGGGAGTGGCCGTGGAGGCCACACCCACTCTCAATGGCTCTCCGTCTGCGCTGGAATCAACAAACTCAGAAAAGTGTTGCGTCTAAAAGTCTGTTCGAGATTCGCTATAGCTGTAGAGTTTATCTAGTATATCTAGCTCTAACTGACTGCTTTCATTCCTTCCTCTTTCATGAGCTTCTTGGCATCCAGAGATCCCACTTTCACAGAGATCTCACTGACCTGGCTAACCCCATGCTCCCCTCACTGTCTGAGTCTATTCATAGTCATGGGGTGGTGTCTGCCCCCCCCCCTCCCCCCCGGACTAAAGAGAACAAACAAACCAACTGCTGATTAGTGTCATAACTTTATGCATCCATATACAGCACATTCAAACCTTCAGCTTTTCTTAAGCTTGAACTTTGTTGATTCTTTGCTATATCTGTTTACTGTTAGGGTTGTATGAGCTGCATGAAGGTGAGAGCGGCGGTACAGTGAGGGGTGTGAACGGATCCACCAGAGAGTGAAGCATCGGCTCCAACAAGCACAGATGCTTTTCCATCAGGAACATCTGTAGACACCATGACCGGGGTGTGAGGTCACGTTAACCGGCCAGTTTAGTTTAAATTAGTTTAGTTGATTTTTGCTGAGTTGACTTGAGGTCCGTAAGTTTAATTTAGTTTAGTAAAAAAGACTGAAGGTAAAAAGCTTTTCTCTTTGCAATAACAAATTCATAATTTTCCATGTAACTTTTCTATCCTCTTCAATTATTCACTCACATATTTCTTTTTGCGTATCTAAATGTGTACATCATTTCCCTTGGATTTATAAATCATATGGGCAAGGGGGGAGGATTTAAACAAATAATTAATATAATTAAATACAAGCTTGTTGTAGAGCTGAGGATTAAATTAAAAGACCAAATTCACATTTGAATTTTAATGTTATCATCAAACATGAAATGAAATGCAGATCTACATTAACTTGTGTCCTAAAGTTTCATTATCTATAGCCCTGAACAGAACAGCTGTGCAAAGCTTTGTATCTTTGAGAATGTTTGACATTCCTGTCAGTGATAAAATAAATCAAATGAATGAATGAAATGGGAACTGGTTTGCTTGTGTTTTTTCCTGATAGTGATTACCTGCTAACTCGTCTCCAGTCACTTTTAAAATGTGCATGAATCTCAAAGTCTGCAGCTCGCCAGTGAAATGATGCGGCTGCATTCAATCAAACTTAGCTGTCAGAGAAACACAGACGTTTTAATGACAGCCGGTTCCTTAAAAGGGATATTTTTGATACTTTGTATCTTCTTTAAAAACTGTTTTTGTGACTGAATGATCCAGAAAATCATGTACAGACTATGATGTGAAGTTATTTTTTTATTTATCTGAAACAAATAAAAGCAAATAAGTTTATCTTAAAAAAAGACCCCTATGTACACTGGAGCTCCAGTGTTATTGTTCTTTGATTTACTGTAATATTTTTAATTGCTAACACGATAATAAGATTCTGAAGGAGAAAAACGGCTGCCGGCTCGGGTCTCACCCAAACATTAAGAAAAGGAAAAAGGTCTCCTAATTTTGTTTTATTTCACCTCGGATTAATATGAGACAGTCAGCCTTCAAGCTCAGCCACAGAGACACAGAAACACTGTGGAAGCGGCTGTCAAACATACACAGCCCTCTGTACCGTGAAAATCTTTTAAGAATCATCATAACCTAAAGATGGAGACATGATTACTGATGTTTTTGTAGAACTCTTCACAATAAATAAACCAGATTTATTAACATCATCTGAGTCTTCATACATTATAGGAGAGATTTCCACAGACAGAGTTCCTTATAGCAACATCCTAAATACACTGGC
This sequence comes from Oryzias melastigma, assembly GCF_002922805.2. Classification (NCBI taxonomy): domain Eukaryota; kingdom Metazoa; phylum Chordata; class Actinopteri; order Beloniformes; family Adrianichthyidae; genus Oryzias; species Oryzias melastigma. The sequence continues at coordinate 22,194,406 of NC_050513.1, forward strand.
TGGTAGCTCCTCCCACATGGCATCAGGAAGGAACATATTTCCTAACAGGCGACGAGCAGCAAATTCGTCGAGAGATGAAAGAGGGGCGGGGCACGCAAATTTGTCGCGTGAAAACTGCTCATTTGTACTTGCTAGCCCCCCTCACTGCTTTTCCTGAGTCTCTGGATAATTCTCAGCTCTTTTTATTGCTGTTCATAAACAAACAGTTGTGATTATTTTAGATCACGTTTTCATTTTTGACATTAGATTTGATTTTGAGATGGGAAACATTTGCTCTTGAAAATTGAATGAATGTTTTGAAATCGAAAAAGAGACAGTTACTAAAAATGAAGCGGTAGATCCTCCCTGGTACTGTCCTACTCGTAGTGTTTTGCTCAGAAGAATATCTCAGCTGCAGTCGCTTATTCAAATTAAATTTGAAACAGCGTCTTTGAAACAACTCTGACCAACACCAAAAACCTCCTGTCTTCACCCCCGCCTCCCTGTTAATCTGCTTTGATTGCAGAGGGACAATCAGGGGTGGAAATGGGGATTCTGTAATCTGTGTGGCATCACAATGCAGACTGATCTCATGCTAATACACAGCTGTGAGTGCAGCGGCTTCAGGAACCGGCCAATCAGAGAGGGACAGGAAATCTGCATGTGAAAGCTGAGAGGCGGCTGGAGGCTTGGAGGGGGAGAGGAACACACAGGAAGCACGGAGAGCCATGCAGGATGATGTTCAAATTCTGCTCCAATGAAAGCCAGAGCTAAATTCATCTCCACCACAGGATGCTTCAGGAGTCAGCCCAGTGACCCCTTCACTGACCCCATGAGTGTTTATTTAGTAATGCCTCATGTAGAAAGACCTGCAGCTGGTAATTTTCCTGACATCAAGAACATTTCGTTTCCATTTGACCTAGACCTTTTTACATACTGTCCCACTTCAAACAGCTCTCTGTGAGTCTGTGACTGAAGCTTCTTCTCCGTGACCAGCTGCTGCTGCTGCTGTACATGGGTGTGACGCGAGCAGCCCCTGCTGGAAGCTTCCAGCTGTTTCCCAGTCTGCAGTCACTCTGGTCATTAACCATCTCTCCTTTGTTCGGAATATTAAAACATCCCGGTCTGTTTTCAGAGCGTCGTTGGGTTCACCAGAGGTCTCCACACAGAAGACGAAAACTTGACACAAATTAGTAAACGCGTGGCTGCAGCAGCTACTTCAGAGGAGGGAAATGGGTGAGGCTCTGCGTGTGAAGTGTGAAGAATCTGCATCAAAACAAAAGTATTGTTGAGAAAATCACACTGTGATTTATGCCACTATGTGATGCATCACACATGCTTTGTGCATTTCTCACAGCAGTGCTTTGTCATGCAGGATTTGCAGCGTGTTAATGAGCACGGCTGCATCTCCTCAAGAATGTACCACAACGTTCACATGATGGATTACATTTACTATTTGAATTTCAAAGACAAACTGCATCATTGGTTTCTGGTCTCCATGCCGAGTCACACACACCTAAACACGGCTCATTATGTTTTTGCAAACAGCACTACTGAGATAGAAGCAGGTTTGTCATCTCTGCACACGTACTGTCATGTTCCACTTGATGAGCTGACTCTGTAAACTCACGTTTTTCCGTTCAGCAGCTCTGATAGGAACCGTTCCTTCAGTGAAAACCCAGAGGAACCTGCCAGATCAGAGGTCTGCAACCTGCAGCTCCAGAGCCACGTGCAGCTCTTTTACCCCTCCACAGAGGCTCTCTGGCTAAACAAAATTAAAATAATAGTAATTGTTACAAGTAAGGGTTGCTAACTCAGCACTGATTCCAATAATTGTTTTACGTTTATGGCTGAGGGGAACCTGGAAGATAGACTTCAATGGTTTTTATATCCTCGTTTGCTCTGCGCTTCCTCCAGAAAACTGATTACAAATACTGGGCAAAACTTTGGTAAAAAGTCAGATCTTTTCTTATTGCTGAGTTGATTTTATGACTTTAAAATAGGCGTACGTTGTATTTTATGCTATTCAGAGGGGAGTGGTGAATTTCTATAGGTTTGTGTGTTCTTCAAATACTGTTTCTACTGGATCATTGACCAATCATACTTCATGTTTATGCTGCAGTTCACAGCAGCAGTAGTAGGTAAAGGATGACGGCTCTCCAGAGTAAACCTAAAGTATAACAGGAGAAAATGTCATGTTTGTCTTGTGTGGTTTAGGAATACATTTGCTTCACCTTAATGTTCCTGTTTTGGACAGGAAGTCTTTTATTTTGAAAGAAAGTCATAAGAACTTCTGTCAAAAGTAAAAAAAGACTTTACCCAGCTGATCTTAATATTTATGTATGTATTACCATTCAAAAATAATTATAATTCATAGTAATTACAAAGAAATGACAATGTAATGATGCAAAGTTGCATCAAAATTTCCCAAAAGGGTACAAAAAAAAGTTTTGCGGCTCATATTAGGTTTTGATCGGTACCAAACTGGCCCAAATGACTCTTTAACTGGCAATGGTTGCAGACCCCGGCGCTGGAGTTTCAGAACTTAGTTTAAGAGGTCAGAAAAAATTCTGCAGGTGGTTTAAAGTCCCACTCTGATGAGTTCATGATCTATTGTCAAAGAGTTCCCAGTGATGTCTTCATTACCATGATGCAGTTTTTAGTCATTCTGTTGTTTTCTAGGACATAGTTTCAGCAGAGCAGCAGGAGTTCATTAGAAATTCTTCTCAGAGCTGTGGATGACTGTTGGCCCAGAGTAAGCCCGTCCCCATTTCCCATCACTCATCTGTTTAAACTCTCTCCCACTAGCTTACTGCCCCTCACATGCACAGGTACCAGCAGTGCAACAAAAATGGTGATCAATATCAGAGCTATGCAGCCGTATCGCTCCATCGGAGGCGAGAAAAACAAAGATGTTCACGGATCTATTTGTCTGCAAATGGATGCATTAGAATGAGGCGGAGCAGGGAGACTGTGGCTTACTGATATTAGTGTCCACGTCACAAATACGATCTTTTCAAACTGTATTATTGTCTGATTCACAAAAATGTGAAAACATAAATACTTTATTCTTTATGTGTCCTCTACCATGAGAAAACAACATGACGAAAACACCAAAAACACCATTTTTATTGGAGTGGGTCTTCAAAACCAACACGTTAATTTAGCATAATTACATCAGAAATAAAAATATCCATTTGATTATTTTCACCCTCAAGGACATGGCTTCAGAGCCACACTGTCCTTTCCTGTCTCAGTAAATTATTTTTGCTTTTTTGTACCAATAATCATGTTTGTAAAAAAAAATGGAAGCATAAAAACAAATTCTTCTTCTTAAATTAAGTTGTTTGATTTCATTTTCTCTGAGTGGAGTGAGCAGCCAGCTGTCTCTCAAGCACAATTTCTTTTCAGAGAAATGAAAGTAGTTTGTGATTTAAGATTCATTTGTCCTTTGCATGAAGCAATTCCATTACTATTACAAACTCTATTGAGGAAATGTCTGGTTTATAATTGGCATCCCAGGCACGAAGCACAGCAGTCACTACTACTTTGAGTGGACTTCTTTATTTTTCAAATTGTGTGTAACTGAAGTGGGAGTCCACTTTCCAGTGGCAGCACTGCTCAAAGATCTGCTGGACTTTGATGACAGCAGAATCGCTCTTTTCAAACATCTTAGTTTGAAGTCAGCCCTCATGGAAGTGCACATTTGTGCAGTTCAGGACCACAAATGGAAGTTTTCCTGAAGTCATGCATGAGTCATGTTGAAGCTGAAGTCAATGAGCTAAATCTGCCGTCACTGGATTTTTTTGTCGCAGGACTGAGAACGCTGGAAAATCTCCACCAGACTCCACGGAGCTTCTTGATGTGACCACGGAAATGTGAACGGCGGCTCATTTGACCGCAGTTGGAAAGGATTGTAAATCAATGAAAGAGCATTTTGATGTTAGCTTTGATTATTTTATCAAGAACTCTGAGAAACCAATGATTGAATGTATTGATCACAGTCAATAAACATTGGAGAATTAGCTAAAAGAGTCTTTGGTGAACTGGAAGGAGAAAGAATCAGGATTTTGGAGGAAGTTCTGTCCATGAAGATCTTCACTTCCTCGTCCAGCTGACATCCGGGTCAGAACCATACGGCTGGACATTACCCAGATTGATGGATGTTTTTATGTAGCAGCGGTGAAGATTTATGCTAGAGAGACACAGAGATATCATAATCAGACAGGGGGATCAGGGGTGGAGCTCTAAAAGCCACGCCCCCTCAGAGGAGATTTTGGAAACAGAGCCTTTAGATCAACATGAAAAATGTCTTTTTAAGACATTTAGGTTGTGGGATTTTGGTTAAAAACTTCTAATCTTAATAAAAACACTACTGGGAACTTAAAAAAAAATATAGGGGGACTTTCACTAAATGTCACCTCACAGCATCAGAGCTTCTCCCGACAAAGACACCAAACTATCCCTGATATGAGAACAAATCTTTGTATTTTGCAAAAAGGACACTTTTATTTCTTTAGAAAGTGACGATGGACTCTGCAGTGTAAGACACTGATGAATTCTCATCTAATATACAGACAAAAAATACACATTTGATGCTTTCTGGAAGACCTTTAGGAGTTATTCTACAGCGAGGGAAAGTCTTTATGGGCTCAAAGTCAGAGCTTGTTGGGCTCCAGCTTCTGCTGTATGGACCACATGTGACCCAAATGTCCAGACTCGACTTACAGGAACTGTTGTGTGGCCCGGAGCTTCAGTCAACACTTGGATTAGATAGATGTGTGGCCATACGCTCAGACATCTATGGGAACCCTGATTAACTCAGAGTCAGCGCTGTCAAGAGAAAATACAGAATGGAACCACGTTTGGATCAAACATCACTTTTATGTGTCATGACTGCTGCAAAAGGACGCAACCTTAAAGTGCATTGAACATGAAGTCTTTACTCTGAGAAGATGAAAGGAATCTGTGTCCTTTGATGAGGATGAGCAGACACATTCCAGCCATGTCTCTGGACATGCGGCCTCAGAAAATGTACTTCTAAACCTTCAATATTTCTACTACCACAGCTCTCTAACCCTCTTCCACTTCTTCCTCTTCTTCTTCTTCATCCTCGTCATCATCTTCTTCAGGATCTTCCCTCTTTGGTGAATTCTGGACCATTTTCCAGCTGAGATTCCACTCTTTTTCTGGCATACCGCTCTCTTCATTTTTGAGTCTCGTGCATCTCTGACTGCGATGCTTCATTGAGAAGCACAGCACCTCATCTTCATCGGACTTCTTCTGGCGGCAAATCCTCCACGATTCCTTCCAGGTCCTCCATTCGGCTTCATCCTCTCCTTCCGCCTCTTCCTCCTCACTTTCCTGTCCTCCTCTGTGTGCGACTGCCACCATCCAAGACTGCTTCCACGAGGCGAAGGAGGCGTTCAGCTTGTGGAACTGCAGATGGAGCGGGACATCAGGCTGGGCTTTGGCTTTCCTCTGGAGCTTTTTCTTCTGCTTTCCTTCTATTGTGTTCTTCACACTCTGTTCTTCATCAGTCTTCTCCTCTTCATTGTTGTCCAAAGTGTCAACTTTTTCATTATTCTTCATATGACCTTCATGCATACGTACCTTACATTTTCCACCCTCATTCTTCCTGTTGTCCTCATCTTCCTCTTCCTCTTTATCTACCTCTTCCTCGTCTTCATCTACATCTTCCTCTTCATCTTCCTCTTCCTCTTTATCTACCTCTTTCTCATCTTCATCTACCTCTTCTTTAATGGCTTGATCTATCTCGTCTTTGTTAATCTCTTCCTTATTGTTCTCACCTACATCTCTCTTGTCATCTTCATCTACCTCTTCTTCATCATCTTCATCTACCTCTTCTTCATCATCTTCATCTACCTCTTCTTCATCATCTACCGTTTCCTCAAAGTATTTAACCTCTTCCTCTTTATCTACCTCTACCTTGTCATCTTCATCTACCTCTTCCTCATCATCTGGATCCACCTTTTCCATAAAGTCTTTAACTACCTCTTTCTCATTTTCATCCACTTCTTCCTCATTTTCATCCACTTCTTCCTCATTTTCATCCACCTCTTCCTCATTTTCATCCACCTCTTCCTCATTGTTTTCCTCTTTCCCTACCTCACTCTCCTCAACTTTGTCTTTATTCTTTTTCATTTTTTCCTCATCCTCCTTCACGATTGTTTTTTGCTTCTTGATACTTTCCACTTCCCCATCATCTACTTCTTCTTCATCATTTCTTTTATTCTCATCTTCCTCTTCCTCCTCATTATCATCCTCCTTTTCATCTTCCTCTTCTTCATCATACTCCTTATCTTCCTCTTCATAAAAAAGTTTTTTCTCCCCCTCTTTGCTATTATGTTTTTTCTCTGAGCTAATGTTGTAACCATTCTTCTCATCTTCTTCGTTTTCTTCCATCTCATAATATTCATCTTCATCACTCCCACTGTTTTCTGTCTGACATTGTTCAGGTGAGTCTTCTCTGTCTTTTTCAGTCATGCCTTCTTCATCATCTTTGACTTCTCCCTCATCTTCACTGCTCTCTTCCTCCTTTATATCATCATCCTCTCCTCCTTCATCTTCATTTCTCTCCTGGTCTTTGTCTGAATCTTTGTCTTCCTTTTCTTCCTCATCTTCGTCTGCATCAAATGTATTTGTTTCTCCTTTAACTTCTTCATCTCTTATTTCTTTCGTTTTGTTCTTTGGCAGCACACCATCTGCCTCATCTTCATCTTCATCCTCTGTAGTCTCTTCTTTATCCTCATCTGTCTCTTTTTCTTCAGAGTCTTCCTCTTCATCTGTTTCCTCCTTTTCTATTTCATCTGCTTCCTCTTCCTCGCTCATTTTTTCCTCATTTGATTTACTTTTTACCTTCATCACTTCATCCTCACTTTTTCCATGTGTTCTGTCTTCCTTCTCTTTTTCTTCCTCTAGTTCCTTTTCAGACAAATGTTCCTTTTTCTTCTCTTCTTGACCTTTAGTCTCTTTACTCTTTTTGTCTCTTTCTTCATCACTCTCTTGCTCTTCACTCTCTTCTTCCTCACTTTCTTCTGTGTCTTTATCTTCCTCCCCTTCATCAGCACCGATCTTGGTCACATTTTTAATCTTGTTCTCTTTTCCACCTAGTTTCTTCTCATTATCTTCCTCCTCTTCAATGTCATCTTCTTCCACATTTTCATTTCCTTCCTCCTCTTTTTCTTCATCATCTTCCTCTGCTTCCACTCCTTCATCCTTGTCTTCTTTTTCTACATCTTCAATAATTTTGTAAAAGTCTTTGCATTTTTCTTCATCCTTGTCCTCCAAGTCTGCTTCTTTAACATTTTCCTCTCCACTAAGATCATCTTCTTCTTCCTCCTCTTCCTCTTCTTCCAGTTTTTCCCTTTCTTCCTCTTCTTTTTCTTCCTCTTCTTCTTCCTCCTCCTCCTCTGCATCTACTCCTTCATCCTCATCTTCTTTTTCAACATCTTTTTCAACAATGTCAAAGTTTTCTTCAGCTATCTCCCTTTGGTCTAGTTCATCAACTTTTTCATTTTCATTGAGAGCTTCCTCTTCTTCATCTTCTACTCCTTCATCCTCCTCCTCTGCTTCTTCCTCATCGATTTCTGCCTTATCCACCTCATCTTCTTCATCTTCTTCCTCCTCCTCTTCCTCCTCCTCTTCCTCCTCTTCATCTTCTTCCTCCTGTTGTAGTGGAGCCCACACTTTAGGAGTCTTCCAGGCCTCGCTCCACTCCGTGCTGTCAATCGTTTCTTCTTGCAGTTCTGCTGTGAGCAGGTAGTTTGTAGCTTCTCTTCTCCTCATGAGCATGACACTGTGTTGATGATGGGAGCTGATGGAGGCTTGGCACCACCTGCAGATAAAGTCATACTTTTACTGCAAAACTGTGAGCAGAATCTAGACTAACGGAAATATGAACCAGACCTTTGAGCCATAAAAGCATGACTTATACAAACTTTTAAAAGTCTTTTCAGAACCTCCAGAATTGCTTTATAATACTTTGTTTGCTTATTCTTTTCTATGTACAGTGAGGTAAATAAGTATTTGAACACCGTGTGATTTTGCTAGTCCTCCCACTCCTCACATGGAGGGGTCTGAAACGTTCTTCGTAGGTACATGTCCACCGTGAGACATAATGTAAAAAAAATCTGGAATCGTAAGATTTTTAAAATAATGTATTTGTCTGCTACTGCTGTAAATACATATTTGAACACCTGAGAAAATCAATGTTAATATTTGGTTCAGTATCCTTTGTTTGTGATTCCAATGATCAAAAGTTTCCTGTAGTTTTTACCAGGTTTGCACTGCAGGAGGGATTTTGTCCACTCCTCCACTCAGATCTTCTCTAGAGCAGTCAGTTTCTGGGTTGTCACCAAGAAACAGAGTTTGAGCTCCTCCAAAGATGTTCTATTGGGTTTAGGTCTGGAGACTGGCTCGACCAGTCCAGAACTTTGATCTGCTTCTTACAGATCCACTGTCGTGTTGAAAGACCCATGCAGGACCCATCTTTAGTCGGGCTGGGAGTCTCAGGGTAACTCTCGATACCGAGAGTATCTCGATATGCCAAACATTGCTAATCAATATATTACCTTGGCATTCTACGAAGTATAACTATTTTTAAAACATGTATATATTTATTTCCTTAAAAAAAGTTGTTAGAACAATTGAAAACATAATATATTAATTCAACACCCTTTACAACATTAAAATAAAATTATCAATAAATACTAACGTGTCTTTACAATAATTACTCACATTTTAAGGTAACAAATAAACAAAGCTTCAGTTAAGGAACAAAATGCAAAGTATATCAAATTGCCTTCTCACTTCAAAGAGCAATAAATATGGAAATAAAAAATTGCTATGTTGCATTGTTTACATTTTATGTCAGGTAATTGTTTTAGAGTATGGTGATTGTTTTTTACAGTGCTGGTATTAATCAAATTTCCCCACTATCTTTGACAACACTTTAGTCACGTGCTCCACCGCTAGCATACTCACCTGTTGGAGCAATAACACGCTAGATGTCTCATTTGGACGGTCAGACGCTGCACACCTCTCTGCTAGAATCGGGTGTATTTTAGTGCGGTGTTTGGACAGGTTACAGCTGTTACCTCCCTCACAATCCATGAGTTTGTTACATTAGAAACAGCGAGCGCTGTCTGCATCTACTTTAGAAAAACACAGACACAGCTTGAAGTGTCTGCTTGTGGCCGCTCTGACATCCGCGTGCGTTTTCATCTGTCAGTGGAGTTTGTGGTGAGAGCGAGGGAGGAGCCTCTCCCCGCCCCCTGCATGCAGAAAAGCAGCAAAGTGCACTCCGTGTTCGCGCTGGAACGCACCATTATGTTTTTAGGCATTTAGACTATAAACGCATTTTTCTGGTAAAAATTGACGATAGCATCCTTCCATTTCACTGTCGTGCTCACACAAAGAGAGGACTGGTAATTGTTCGTGAGTTGAAATATCGCGATAGTTCTCCATACCAATATTTTGTCTCATCTATAATCTTTAGTGTTCTGACTGAAAGATCAAAATCTCATAGCGCATGGCCCCAATCGTCCTCTCCTTAATAAAGTGCAGTCGCCTGTCCCATGTGCAGAAAAACACCCCATAGCATGAGACTACCACCCCCATGCTTCACAGTAGCTTCACAGTAGGGGTTGTGTTCTTGGGATGGTACTCATCATTCTTCTTCCTCCTATGACCAAAATGTTCTATTCTAGCCTCATCTGACCACATGACTTTCTCCCGTAATTCCTCTGGATCACCAAACTTAAGACGTTTCAGCCTTCTGGAGGTTTTCTAAGTGGGAGAAGTAGCAATATCACAGGGTTTTCAGATAATTATTTGGCTTACTGTATGTGTTGAAATAAAATACAATTGGGCTCTGAGTCTTTGTCATTATGATCAATTACAGAACAGTTAGATGCTCGTAGGTGTCCCTGGTTCCTGGTCTGTAAATGATCCTATCAGAGTGAATTTGTTAGGTTTTTAGGCTAAAACTCATTGGTTACATTTCTACGTTGACCTGTAAAGCTTTAGAATACAAAAAGGCAAAGAAACAGCATCTAAAAATGCTCATGCTGACATATGGATGCCATGGATCCATGGCTCTCTGAGCTCATCAGTTAATGAGATGTCCCACCTCACGCTGAAGTGGCCCAGGGCACTAAAGGCATGACCCACCTCATTTGCTGGCTGTAACTCCAGCAGGAGCTCCAGCTCTGGAGCCGTTCTTCATATTCCTCAGGAGGAGCCGCAGACAGCTGCCAGGACCGGCTCCATCCCGGCATGTGGAAATCACGGATCTTCATCTCGCCTTCTGAATTGATGCTGGGAGAGTTTGCATCCTCATCATCTGTTGGATCTTCTGTGACAAGTTCTGTTCTGTTCAGCTTCCATGAACCCACCAACTCAAACGGCTCGTTCTGATGAATGATAACAACAGAAACTGTTATTCACATGAAGTGGCTGCACTGGAACACAAGACAGAAAACTCCCACCTGCTCCTTTTGCTGCTGGATCACCTCTAACTCTGTGAACTTGTTGCTGGAGTTTGGTTTGTGATAAACAGGCCACACACAATCCCATTTTTTCTTCTCCTGTCTGAAGGGGAAGTTAATGAACTTCCACGTACCAGCCCAGGGAGGGAGGGAGTACTTTTCCACATTCGCTTTGTGAAGTAGAGGTCTTTCAAACACGATGTCCCACTTAAACTCCCTCTCCTCAGAAACCTCCTCTTGGGCTGGACTCTTCACCTACAGGCCAAACCCATGGAGAAAATAGAGAAGAAGATTCAGATTTCATCAATACGTTCTCTTTCCAGCGTTCTCTCATTAGCTCAAACCCCCAAATGTTAGCAGTTAGCACAAAGTGATATCATAGCTATCCAGCTGTACAGTTTAGATCCAGATTCCAGCTCAGACGAGGAAAACAAAGACGTTCATGGATCTATTTGTCTGTGAGTGGATGATCAGAATGAAGTGCAGCAGGGAGCTTGTGGCCTGCTGACTGCAGTTTGTATGTAACTACAAGCTTTTTTGTAACTACCTGCTTTCTTATTTAATAACATTCTAATCAGCACAAGCTCTCCTTTGTGACACTACCTTTATTTAGTAATTTTTATATTCATAATCACACACCAGATATAAAAATATGCAAAAACAGAAAATTCTGTCTGGAAAAATGGAATTAATTTTGCTGTAGAAACTCCAAAAATGTTCAAGAAACTGTTTTTACCACATAATCAAGGCCGCACATTAATCTTAGACTGTATAACTGTATAGTTTAATACATGTTTTTGCTTTAAACAATATTTTTATGGTTTTCTTTTTGTCACTCTTTAGGAAAGTGCAAGAAAATAAATGACATAAAAAAGGAAGAACAACAACCTTTTTTTCTGAAGCACTTCCTGCTCCTCAAGTGCAGTTACAAGAATCCTAAACATGATCTCAGCTATATCGATGAAACTCTAGGACTATAAGCATAAATGATGGACCCACTAATGCAAAACTTTGCATTTTTAAAAAGACGTCTCAATCATCTTAATAATCAGGAGGTTGTCTTAAAGATGATCACCTTTGACCAAACTCTTTGTGTTTCTGTCCTTCATTCTACAGTCAAACCTTCAGCTTATGCCAAACTTACCTGTTTCCAGGACTGACTCCACTTCAAGACACACGTGGGTTCATCGTCTAAGGCAACGTGCTGAGCTTTGTACTTCCTGCTGCTGGTCTGCTGGATGGTGGTGAACCCTGATATCACGGGTTTGGACTCTTTGGCTTTGAGGTACAGGTACTTTGGAGGCTTCAGGCTCATCCAAGACTCTTTCCAGCACAGCCGGAAAACATCCACCTCCACTTTACGTTTTGGCCTGCGAAGTTTGGGTGAAGCTGACTTCCTGGGAGGAGGGGGGGCGGGAGGGGGAGGCTCAGCCTTGGGTTTGGGAGGCGGAGGGACAACTTTAAATTTAATTTTGGGCTTCTGCTCAACCTCGTCTGCTCTGCTTGTGACCCTTCTGAATTCCGATGTGTCACTTTTCATCTTATCTCCAGGCTGGGCCAGTGACCAGTGATAGGTCCACTTGGAGAACAGACTGTGGATGTAAACAAAAGCAAATACATGAATTAAATTGTATACAAATAATGAACAATAATGTTCATTCTTGTTGAACTGGGAGAAAACACTTCAGATGTGCTTTGAGACCATTTGTAATATTTGTGAATACATGTTAACCCTTCAACATGAGACGTCACCGGAAACACTGAAACATAAAATCTTTAACATACTGTTAAACGAATGACATGACGTCTACACACGTCTTATCTGCACTCTCATGGAGCTAAACCAGGGCCAATATTATTTGAAACCAAATAAAAGAAATTGAAAAAAATATTGGTGTCTGGCCAAATAAAAAGGTAAAATTTCCAAAACGTTTTGCTTTTCTAAAATAGACTTAATTATTTTCAGTTTCAAATGTTGTTTTATTTAAGCTTCAAAACTTCAAGTTTCAAAATTTCACTTTAAAAACTTTTTTTCACTTTTAACTCTTTTTTTTTGTTATCAAATCTGAAAATTTCAGTTTCAAATCTTTTGGCCCCGCTTTGGCGCATTGGGGCGGGGCTAACACAAAGGATGAATCAGATCAAAACGAGGGTGGTAACTTCAGTCCTGGTGCATTGTTACATTTCAGTAACGTGCACGACTGTGTAATGGTTGTTGTTTGACAAAAAGACATGACAAAAAGTAGGTCAGAGGTCACCTAAACTTATCTAAAGTATTATCAACATATTTTTAAGACGTTTTATTTTTTAATCTATGTGAATGTTAGTGTAATTTGAAAAATAGCAACAGAGCAAAATAGAATTTTAGACACAGCTCAGTTGAGTTATTTTTAGAGGAAACCTGGGGCGACCTGTGTGGTCCTTGGGGGCCCCCCTGCTCTAGAGCAATCTGCAGTTCAGCTCTTCTACAATGAAGTTCTCCCTTCATTGTAACTCTTTGGTTACAATAAAATGTTTAAATATATTTTTTAAATAATTGTGAAGTATAAAAGTAAGTAAGTAGTAAAGTTAAAAAAAAGTATATGAACTTAAACTTTATTCAACTCATTGACAAACAGTTGAAGGACGTATGAATCATCCAAAGAGGATCCTAACAACTGTAGCTGTAATTCTCCATCAATCCTTTGTAGTTTATCAACGTCATACTGACACATTTGACTTCATTTCATTTATTTTCAATAAGCACAACCAGAATTAAAATTATGTTATGTTATAATCCAATGGATTATAAAGCAGATTTATTATTTTTGAACAAATTCCAGGATTTAAAGTGTGTCTCGTGGTTTTAATACATGCTGGGTCACTTCATTAGTTCTGATTTAGTTTTTTATTTGATTATATTTGTGAATTTGTGGCTGAATGCACCAGAAACAGTCAAATAAAATGTTTTTTGTAATAATTGATGACTTTCCACTTCCTGCTGCATTGACTGCAGTGACCTGATCCTATGTGAAGCATGTCTTTTATTTTGAAAGGAAGGCATGCAAAGCTCTGACAAAAGTTATAAACTTTCTTCTTTTTTTTTATCTATTTTTTCTTCATGTTTTTGTTTTATTTATGCCAAAAAATCAAAAAAAGTTTATTTAAATGTGTCATGTCAGTAAGAAAACATAAATATAAATCCGTATTTTATTTTTCTAAAGGATGAGTGAAGACTTTGTGGGTTTTGGTTGGCGAGAAATCGCTCCGAATGACTCTTTAAGTGTTGAAGGTTGCAGACCCCTCTACACTGTTGACTCTAAGAACTTGAAGTCCTCCACGTTCTTCACTTCTACTCCCTGTAACTGCACCGTTCCACTTCAGTTCCTCTCATTTACAGATTTCTCACTGCCGCTGACCTTCATTCCTCTCCTTTCCAGAGCAAAACTCCTATCTATAGATGTTCCCCCTGCTCTCACTGCGGATCACAATGTCAACTGCAAACATCATGATCCTCAGAGATTCCTGTCTGACCTCATCTGTCAGTCTCTCCCTCACCACAGCAAACAAAGGAACCATCTAGTCCAGGGGTCTGCAACCTGAGGCTCCAGGGCCACATGTGGCTCTTTTACTTCTCCATAGTGGCTCTCTGGCAGAAGAAATAATGACAGAGGCACAAACTAAAAAGTTACTTAATGAATATTTATAGCTGAGGTACAGGTACATCCCAGCTGACAATACATACATCAACTCAAAGGTGCTATGTGCTCTACTAAAACTCTACTGTTTTACACAGATTTGAAATAGTTTAAAGTTTAAACTTTAGCTAATTTTTAATCAGATTGCTCTTTGTCTGTGCATTTTATGCTGCAAAGTATTTACTGACTTTACACAAAGGGAGTTGCAAAGAAAATAAATGTATATAATACTATTTGAATTCAATCGTGAAACAAAAGCAGGTTAACAGCATTAGTAAGTAGGGAAAGGATGACTGTCTACCCAACTAGAACCAACCAGAGAAAAGGCCATTCCTATGTGGAACAGGAAGTCTTTTATTTTGAAAGGAAGTGATATGACCTTCTGTCTAAACAATTTGCTTTTTCTTTGTAAATTCCTGGTTTTATCAATGCAGAAAAATACATATAATTTACATCAAAGTAACAACATTTCAATAGAACAAACTAGGACTTTGCGGCTCCTGCTTGGTTCTGACCATTGAGAAACTGACCCAAATGGCTCTTTTAGGTTGCACAACCCTGATATTTATGTATGTATTTTTTTAATCCCTTATAGACAGACAAAAGCTGCAACAGGCTGAAAAAATGCCATGAGATATGACGCTTCTGCTACATCTATAAACAATGTCAAACTATTCTTTTATCCTTTTTCATATAATCATCACTTCAAACCTCAAATCAAAATTGATTATGAAGGTTGTGAGATTAACTAATTGTTTAATTTTAACCCCCCCCCATTTAAGTATATTTATTACTTGTTTATTTATTTTTTTATGTATTTCTGTTAATCTGTGTGAATGACCTGGAGCTACAGACTGCCATAATTTCCCTTGGGATTAATAAAGTATCTATCTATCTATCTATCTATCTATCTATCTATCCATCTATCCATCTATCCATCTATCCATCTATCCGTCCGTCCGTCCGTCCGTCCGTCCGTCCGTCCGTCCGTCCGTCCGTCCATCCATCCATCCATCCATCCATCCAACCAACCAACCAACCAACCAACAGTAAAAACAAGTTATAGGAGGATCTGTGCGCACAAATATAAAACACAGAACAACAGTTGTAGCTAAAGTGTGATGTGCTGTACTCCTGCTTTTGTGCTGATTCTACAAAGCCAAATTGAAGAGATCCATGTTTTGCATAATGTAGTTACTTAACTGGGACCCCGTGGTCACAAAATAAAACAGGCATATCAACATGAGCTCGGTCTTATAAAGGTCCTGCTCACACTTTGAGGGAGCTCTTCTCCTTCCATTCGGCCTCCTGTTTGCATTGCTCCGCTATGTTCTGGGTCTTCTTTTCCCACTTGTCTCTCAGAGCTCCATTGCTGAAGGTCCTCTTATCCTCTTTGTTTGACAACATCCTTATGCCTACAAACAAGACAACAAAACACATCATGTTCAGAAAAACTTTTTATCTTAGAAAGTTTTGTCTTCATCTCCAGATGAACTTGGTAGCCCCTGAGGTCCTTATTTGGTATAATAAAAGTTTGGTAGCTGACCTTCTAATTCTCTAGAAATACTTCACAAATGTTGGGGGGGTCCACAGCGGATTATCTTTTTTGTTACTAAAACCATTATTTTATGAACATGTTTGAGAGTGTCATGCTAACATTATTGAAATGTTTTTGAATTCAGGTTTTTGATTTTACAGTTTTTCTCAGTCGCTTTGGTACGTTTCTCAGAACACTATTAACATTTCCACAGTTAGTGCATTTCTCAAAACAATTAGTGCAAACTGCAAAACCTCGTGGATAGCCTGCCAAAGCACATCACATGCTCAGAATCGATCATCCATTCCTCAAAAGCAAGTATTCATGTCAATGAAACTGTCAGTGCCATCAAAATGAAAAGTCTTGACACCATCTTTATGAACAAGATAGTCAAATGGCTTTGTCATGTTTTCACTCTGACAGTTTATAATTTCAGTGTTTTCCATTGAAGAAATATTTAATGACACCTGAAAACGCTCAAGACAGCACTATGGCCTACTGGTACAGACATCTGAAATGTGCAGTAAAGTCACTGTAGATGTTAAACATAAAATCACCCTTTTGGTAGAGCTGTGAACAATATACAGCACATGTAACAGTATAGTAAATCATTCTGGAACATCCAGACGTTCCTGTCTGTCTGGACACATATTTTCATCAACATCGCAATGGATGTTATCCCTCGATGCAGCCAGGAAAGTATCTCCTGGACCGTAGTTCTTCCAGTATTGGGCTGCACCCTTCGACCAGCCTCCTCCATGGTGAGGCCGTGATTGACAACATGGTCCACATTTGTAGCCCTTATTTCATTAGGAATCCGCCTAGATCTGCCTCTTCTCCCTCTTCCCCTTCCTCCCCACATCCTCACCCCTCTTCCACGATGCTGACCTTCCATTTTGTGTCACAGAAGTGTAGAAATGGTCCACACTCGCTCCTGCACAGTTTATATATGGTTGCCAATTGAGGATTCACAGGATTCATCTATAATTGACAGTGAGCACGTTGTTTGTCATTGGTTACAACTAAAACTGCACACACCTCCTCATGAGTGACAGCTGGAATTCACCTGGGATCAATTGTTCAATTTAGGAGACATTTCCAGGACAAAATGATTAAGGAAGGTACAGAATTTGCTTGACAGATGGCTAATATTTGACATTTGATAACTAGTTCAACAATTTTGTGTGTAATGACTCAAGCAATGAAAGTAAGACTATTGGTTTTACTGAGAACAACTATTCAGCATCCATAAGAATAATTAATTTTGACTGACATGACATAAGCAAATGGAAATGTCAAAAAAGCAACTGATTCATGTCTAAAATCATTTGCAGTTTGTTCAGAGAGAGGAGAAATTGCTACTATGATGTGCTCAAATGACTAAGTGTTGTGGAGGTTGAACTAATAGTTATGAGAATTTCAATTCTGATCTGAGAAACGCACCAAAGCCTCTGAGAAAAACTGTAAACTAGTGAGTGAGAGTAAAACCTGTGACGTAATACAAGTGTCTATGTTTAACCCTTTAACACCTGACGCATCGCCAGAGACACAAAATCTTTAACTTACTGTAACTTTTCAACCTTTACCATGATGTTTTTCTCCTTCAGAATTTGCTGGAATTCATCCTGTTAACAATTGAAAAATTACAGTAAATCACAGAAAATAAACACTGGAGCTCCTGTGTTCAAGTCCCCTTCCGTGGAAAATCCAGTTTTTTGAGTTTTTAACATGTATGTGTGTCATTTTATTATGAAAGAGAACAAATGTAATAAGAAATCATTTAGTTTTAGCATGTCTAGTTCAGGTTCTGGAGAAGAGAAGATGGTATCTTCACATTGACTGCAGTCAAATGAGCCGCCGTTCACATTTCTGTGGTCAAATAAGCATCACTGGATTTTTGGTGTGAGTTTCATCCAATACTTACGGTAGCAGGACTGAGAACGCTGGAAAATCTCCACCAGACTCCACGGAGCTTCTTGATGTGACCACGGAAATGTGAACGGCGGCTCATTTGACCGCAGTTGGAAAGGATTGTAAATCAATGAAAGAGCATTTTGATGTTAGCTTTGATTATTTTATCAAGAACTCTGAGAAACCAATGATTGAATGTATTGATCACAGTCAATAAACATTGGAGAATTAGCTAAAAGAGTCTTTGGTGAACTGGAAGGAGAAAGAATCAGGATTTTGGAGGAAGTTCTGTCCATGAAGATCTTCACTTCCTCGTCCAGCTGACATCCGGATCAGAACCATACGGCTGGACATTACCCAGATTGATGGATGTTTTTATGGAGCAGCGTGAAGATTTATGCTAGTGAGACACAGAGCTATCATAATCAGACAGGGGGGATCAGGGGCGGAGCTACTCAGCTCCGCTCCAGAAGCCACGCCCCCTCAGAGGAGATTTTTGAAACAGAGGCTTCAGAATAACATGAAAAATGTCTTTTTAAGACATTTAGGTTGTGGTATTTTGGTTAAAAACTTCATAATCATCATTAAAAATTACAATATGTCAAAGATTTATGGTTTTAGCGTCTCCAGTGCTAAAGGGTTAAAAAATGTGACATGTTTCTCTGAAACGTCTATCTTTGCAGAGTGGGACGTGGTGCAGTGTAACCCACACAATACAAATGCAGACCCAACATTCCTCCCCCGGGGTTTCACCACAATTAGCATGTGACCCAGATGCCTGTCATCAATGTCAGCTGGGTCGAGGACGTTTCTAAGCTCCTCAGAAACTGTAATGAGATTTTAAATGCACCAGTTTTTTTCCAGCCACTTCAAACTAAAGACCACTCCTGAGTGACATGTAAAGGTTTGAAACATTAATCATCAGTTAAAATAAAAAAATGTCAATTAAGTAGAACCTCATGTTAAACAATGACAGAAAAACAGATTTTATTGTGACCTCTGTCAGTTTCTGTGTTTGAAGACAGGAGTAAAAGTTCAGTAAGTAAAACTTTAGCTACAAATAAATGAATTTCTTCTGTACTGCTGACTTCTCCGTGGCTTGTTTTGTTAGACTTCCTCATCTAACGGGAGACTGCTATATTTAAACCCGGCTGGGCATCATGCATTAAGAAAAACAAGTAAACTTTCTTGGGATGTTTGGAAAGAACTAGAAGGACACTTTATCCCTGCTGCATCACTGTGTTGACGAGACACTGACAAGCATCATGTCCAGACTGTGAGCACAGCTATTCAAAGGAAAGTTTCTGCTCTGACCATTCAAACGACTGGAATCCTGCACTAAACCTTATGAGTGTCTGATGATGAGATGGTTGTGGCCCGGCTTAATCCCAGGATCTGCTGTGGGGTTTACCACTGTCTCAGTGAATAAATAAATCAGAATTCACTGAATGAGGAGGACTTAAATTTAGGAAATGACTTCAGGCCTCCAGCTTCCTCTAATGGTCTCTCTCAGTGGAAGCTCATGAGAATCACATAGCAGAGGCCTCACTGTTTGGAGTATAAATAGATGTTACTGAAGGGGTTAAAGGAGAACAAGTCCATCAGGTTCAGGCAGGTTTCAGGGCTTTTTCATCGGACATTTAGAAAAAGATATTAGTGCTGGATATATTAGCTGATATTAAAAGAAAAGTAAAAAAAAAGGTATAACATATTTGGGAAATCATCAAAGACCAAAACTGTGGTCTAAAATCTATCATACTGATGGATGTTATGCTTTATTTCAACACTGATGACATAACAGCAGATGTTTGGACACGTCACCACCGCTGTCTCTGAGTAACGTCTGCTCTAGTTTGAGACAGTCAGCACGGCTCAAACCTGTTCTTATGAGGCAGGAGAGGACTCTATGAGCCTTACTCATTCACACGGCTTCGTAAACACTTTCATTCATCCTTTGTTTTCAAATCTGGAAGCAGTTAGATGATGTGAATAGATAACTGGTTTATGACAGGAGAGAGAGACACAACGATGACAAAAAGTATGACTGAGTGAGTGACAGTATGGTGGCCCTGAAGGACAAATCACATCAACAAATCACTTAAACCAAACACACACACACACACGCATATATATATATATATATATATATATATATATATATATATATATAAAATTTAGAATTTTTAAGAACTTTTTAAGGCCATGGATGTAAAAACAATTAAGACCAGAATATTTCCCATTCCACTAATTATTTCCTGTTTTATTAATTCATTCCCATTTTTTAATATTCACATTTTTAAAGATTGAAATATTAGGGGAAAAAATTACATTATCTGACATAAACTGTCGCTTGTTTGAGGTCTGTGCCGTGATGCTTTAGAACTCTTCTTTTTTTAATCAAACGGAGGAGGTATTCAGCCTATCAGTGCAGAACAACTGTTTTTCCAAATGTTTATTTACATTATTTGATTAAAAAAAGTTTTAGTTGAAAAAAATTAACTTTTGATATTAACTGTGAAACAGGGAAATTTCAAGCAGCACATTTTTTTAAAATTCAGATGTCAAAATTCAAGACATTTTAAAGCTTTTTAAGGTATTATTTCAAAACTCATACTCACTCCTTTTTAAGACTTTTTAAGATCCCACAGGAACCCTGCAGTGATGTCCGCTGAATTCTCAAAATGACTTTTTCTGTTTTTTTATTTTGTTTCCTTTCTTAACATTTCATATAATTTCCACATTTTTTTTTTAAATTATGTTTTGGTTTCTGGATTTTTTTCTTTCCAAAATGTAATGTTGTCTCATTTTGTTATTTTAACTATTTTGTGATCTTTATTATGTCTTTGCATTGAGTGATCTGTTGATGTGATTTGCCCTTCCGGGCCACCGTATGATGAAGCAGCACCATAATAATGACATCGAAGTTGGAGTGAGAGAGTAAAAGTCTGCAGATTGTTGCTGCACTTTAGTTAACTCTGGGCATGTGTTTGAGCTGATGTAAGTAGCTCATTATTATTTTCAAAATAAAAGGTTGTTGAGCTTCATGGGATGTCCCGATGTATAGAATTTATTAAAATTCAAGAAAATGAAAATGTTGATTTTCTGATTTTTCTTTACAGTATCAGGACAACATTGCCTGGAAGAAAGAGAATCTTCACTGACAATGTCAAGATGTTGACCGGCGACATTTCTCTGCCTTTTCCTAAAAGAAATCCTTTATTTTTCTTAAATCAAACATTTTAATGTTGTAAATTTTAAAAATGGAAATGCGTTATTTGTGTTGAGGCTGCAGGTCAAAGTGATGGTCATAAGAAATACTGATGCTATCAAACAAGGATTATCTAACTAGTGGCAGAGCTTTGCAGTGCTGTTAGTGTGAACGGCTCCTTTTACAAGAGTCATTCATCACTCTTTGAAGAACATGTGAAACATAAAAAAGCAGTCAAACATGGAACCACCAATTCATCATGTTTCTTTTGAAAAACTATGAAGACTCTAAACTCGATTCAGCCTCAACCATTCATCCTCTTTAAAAGCATGACTCTGATTTTAGTTATGAGAAAAAGTGATTTCACATTTTTAAACATGAAAACTCACCCACATTTCACATACAGAGCTGAACCAGTTGACATGACCAAATGTAATCAAACCGATTAACTTTGACTTACCGGGTGTCTTTCTGTTTTCTCAGTGCCTTTTCATCCACATTTCCTTCAGTAGGTTCAGTCGCTGTCTGCCTTCAGGCTTCACTGCACCTCACCTGTCTATCAAAGTACACACAGAAATCCCTGCCTTTAGTCTGTTCCTTGTGCTATGTCGCCGAGCCGAAACTGTGTCTGCCCTGCAAACCTGCTGTGAGTGGGCCGGCTTCCCTCCTTCGCTATTTTTACATCATAACACATTCAGAGCAGTCACTCTATATTTAGTGTTGGGGTGAGGCAACGGCACTGAGAAGGAGAGCAAAGGATTTGATGAAAACACATTAGTGAAATGAAGCCTCATTCAACAGGTGCAACAGCAGAGAAAACAGGACAGCTGGAAGACATGGTGTCATAACCCTTAGTCTTTCTTAATGGCACCTCTATCTCTTAGGTCACTTCCTGGCTAACAATCACTGTGAAGGAGGAGAAACTGAAGAACTGGACTCTGAGTGACCTGCACACAAACGTTGTGATGCTGCCATGTTTCTGTCACATTGTCAGCTGCGTCTCCATGGAGGTTTCTGGATCACCCTCATGGTGATTTATGTGTGACCTAAACATCCTCTCCACTCATCTTTTGATCTATTTTCAAAAGTTGTCTTGTAATATTATTATGCCGGGTTTTTAGGAAAAATAATCCTTCAAAAACTTTTCTTGGACATAGTTTCTGCAGAGTGGCAGAAGTTCATTATAATTTTGCCTCTTAGATGTGGGCATACCGTTGGCACAGAGTAAGCATCTGGCTATTTCCCATCCTCCCTTTGTTTACACTTTCTCCTGCTAGCTTACAGCCTCTCACACCCCAAACCTTACATTAGCGCTGCAGCTAAAACAACAAGCAATATCAGACCCATCCATCCTGATCCAGATTCCAGCTCAGACGAGGAAAACAAAGACGTTCATGGATCTATTTGTCTGTGAGTGGATGCATCCGAATGAAGTGGAGCAGGGAGCTTGTGGCCTGCTGACTGCAGTTTGTATGTAACTACAAGCTTTTTCAAACAACTTGTTTCATTTGTTCCTGTTTCATAACAATTTGAATAAAGAAATACTCAAAAATGTCATTTGAATCTTAATTTTATTTCTAAATGTCCTCCATCATCAGGACAATCACATGTTTAAAACACCAGCGGCTGTTAGAAATGAGGAAATCAAACGATCAGAGCATGATTTGTGTGGACATCATACGGACATCTCAGGAGCACTTTCATATCACGTGCACACTCTGTGCATGTAAGGAACCAGCATGAGCACTCAATTAGTGTTAGCTAGTGTTAAGTTTAGTTTTAGCTTAATTCCTAAAAATTAAAAGCCTTGCAATAGTTGTTATATGTACTGATTCATTCAACTAGACGGTTCTTCTTTTTTTTATTTTTTCACTCACATGACTTCAGCATTGGTCATGCTTGTTTTACATTTAATGGATATTTATCAATACTCAAAACCTTTTCTAGAATCATTCAAAGTTTGTCAAAATTTTAAAAACTTGTTTTTAGACTGAGTAAGAAAAACACACATTTCTATAAGAAATTGAACCCAAAATCTTATTGTGAAGCCATAATGCTAACCACCATGATGTTTCTGGGTGTTTTCTAACTGAATTCTCTTCTTCCAAAATGATAAAAGATGTTTTACTAAGTCCCTTAACCATGTCTGCATTTGCCATTCCTGGTTAACTTCACCTTTTAGGCAGTTTTCTGAAAGGATGTTATTTCACAAATGTTTAACAGAAAGCTAGTAGATCAACTTATGGACCCCAAAACAGATAACTCCAGAGAAAGTTTAGTTCCGAGTTAGTTAGTTTCAAAGAAGAAACAAATTTGTACAATGAACATAACAATTTATGTTTTAAGTGACACCAAAAGTAAATGTTTTTAACTCACTTATGATAAAAGTCTTTTTACCAGTTAAAGATAGCAGGTTAAACTTAGTTTAAGGAAGAAAAAACAATGATGTACTTGTTTGTAATTGGTTGTATTATTGACATTTTTCTTCTGATTCACAGTAACTGGGAAAATACAGTAGTGACTAGGGAAATCCCCACAATCCAATGGTTTTTACAGTAAATTCTCGCAGTTCATTGATGTTTACAGTAAAATACAGTGAAGCCTTTCTATAGTATTTTACTGCAGAAGTTGCAGTAAGAGACTGGAGCCAGCCATGACTCAAAGATATCTGGGATTCGCTGTAGTCAATCCAGTGACCCCTCTCAGGTGGAAGTGGGTATGAAAATGAATGGACAGTGAACACTCCACTTAGTGTGTTGTTATGAATGTCTTACAGTGACTGGTGAACAGAGGTTATTGTGGTGTTGATTGATCTTCTGAAGTCAGTATCAGGGACTGAAACAGATGGTAGCCAGGAATATATAGAAGGAAACACAACACTGGTGAGTGGTTTTGGTATTTCTGCTCTGTGGCGTCTCTGTTTTTATTCTTGGCAGCATGAATGGGACGTATAGCTTCTTTGTCTTTCATTAATGTTGTTTGGATAAACTCATTCTATTCTATGGATTGAAATCTGCCAAGTTGTGAATATTAGTGGTGAATTCACAGCCTGTTGTGTCAAAGGAACTCCAGGTTTCCACACAACACTCCAGATCAGTGGGACTGGGACCAGAGCTTGTTACTGACCCAGCAGAGAGGCCGGGCCTGCTTTTCTCATTTCACTTTTCTATTAGGTAACAGCAGCAGGAGAACCTCGTCTCCTGCAACATGATCCTCGGATCATCTTGGCTCTGATGTCAGAAGACTGCTGCGGGTCAGCTGGGTGGCCGTTCTTTCTTTTTTGACTTTCTGTTGTGATCTTGTCGCATTCCAAAAACCCATGATTGGTTAAGTGGTGAATTCAAATCAGGAAATTAGCAGGATTTACAGGAGTATAAATATTTTTGTTTCAGTGGGCTCTAGAGCAGATCTGCCCCAGAGCTGAGCTGCAGCGTCCTGTTGGGGAAGCAAACATGATCCTGGAACTGACGGAGACGAGCGTTACAGCCGGAGCAGCCACCAGATCAGCTTTGTTCAGTTAAATCGACACAAAGCTGATGCTTTAAGTAGATGTTTAAAATGAGCAGAATATGGATGTGTCCTCTCTTTAAAACGACGTCAAAAGTGGAGAGGAAAATCTGCATCCAGGTTGTTGTCATAAATCTGTTTATTGCACCTTTAAAAAAATGGAAACATTGTTGGTTTCTGTCAAGGATAGCTTTAAATACACTGATTAAATATTTTTAAAAGATTTTTATGATGTTAATTTGAATTGATTTAGCTCTCAATACGTCATAAATTACCAAATTATTTAACATGATATTCTATGAATGTATACTGATAAATGATTTATAAATATTAAGTTATTATCCATGAATATATATAACATAAATGAGCATCTTTTTGTTGCTGCTTGATTAAAAAGCAGTCAGTATAAAGAAAATTATAAAAAAGATTTAATTTAAAGAAACAAGTAGTGAGTTTGGGACTTGATTGCCTCCAACTAGTTATGGGTTATTAAAATCAATTAACCAATTTGAATGGATTTAAGCTTAATACATCAATAATCGATTCGTAGAAAATACAATTTAGAGCATAACGCTAAAGTCCGTTAGCTTGATGCGAGCATTTAATGGAATCTCCCATGGGACGACTGATGCTAATGCTCTGTCAACCTAAACATACATTGATGACTGTATAACATCTTTATAAACTCACAGACGTGAATTTACAAACCATTTTAAGAACATTTTTTAAAGTAACCATTTGTGGTCTAAAACATTGTTTTTTTCCTCATTCTTTCTTCTTTTTCTTGAATAAGGTGTAATGCTATAGCTTGATCTCCACCTAGTGGTCAAACTGAAACGTCCTCCAGGAGAAACAGAACAATGTTTACAATGTTAATGATCTGAACATTTTAGTTAGAACTTCTCCTTTAGAGAATCCATGTAACTCTGGATGATATTAACAATCTCATTATTTCACTGATACATTTATAGTATGTGAACTGGATCAGATTAATATAAATGTATTCATAACATATAGTAGATTATTAATGCATTTCTAAACAAATGTGTATAAATGCGTAAACTCAAAATTATATTGAATCGAAGAATCAAAACAATTTGGAATCAAATCGATTCAGGCTCTGGTGAATCGAATCATTTCTGGAAATGATCAACGATAACCAGCTCTACTTTCACTGTATCTTCAGGAGAACCCTTTTGTCTCCTGATTAAGTTTTAATAGTGGGGCGGATATGTGACAAAAAGTAAGGGAGTTGTTCACTTCTGGCAGAAAGCATGAAACTTTCTATATAAGGGTTTTAAGGTATGCTGATTCCAATAAAACCGGAAGCCACGCTCTCAAACCAATGGTTCTGCTCAAAATCCAAGATGGCGTCCAAGATGGCCGCCATTTCTGACATGAAACATATCTTTTAAACAGTTGGGGCTAGCACATCATGCAATACCACTTAACATACTAAATCAGACACAAAGAATCTATTTCTTAAACTATTATTATTATTAGAAGCTTATTAAGCAAGTTAATTAGGATTTTTGTGGAAAATTTACAAATTTTGGTTCGGCAGATAGGGCAATACACTTAAGCGCTCATACATATCATGTTACATCTCGAACACTTATTTGGTAACATATACCAACTTCTGAATCATTGAAGATATTGAAATATCTTTGATTGAAAAAAATATACAATTAATTGTATGATTTGTACATATGACAATGCAGCAATTTGGCTTAAATCATACATATCATGTGCTAACAAAACTTAAAACTTTCAACCCCCTTTTCTTAGGGAACAAGGGATTCTATACCACCTTTTCTTTCAGGGAACAAGGGAATTTTTGGGAATAGGGAATTTAATATATGATGACACACAATAAATGTTTTAAATATTCGGTTTATACTACAATGACTATAGATTATGGAGTATTTTCACACAAGCTGTTTCATTCATACATCCCATCAATTCAGCAATTCAGTAATTTAACACATAATGAATCATTTCAGAATTGAACATGTTAATGCACACTATTCTTACCAGTAAAGACAAACTTTATTCACATTTTGTTAATCTATTGAATGATCAAAACTTATATATCATGTCATACATCATTTTTATTGTTAATTTAACAATGTTATAAAAATAGTTCTAAAATCAAAAGTGTGTGCTGCCATAGATTTTTCCTTATTAAACATTTTAATGTTTTCAGAAAACACAATGTACTCCAAATTTATGTTCTTTTATACCTAGATTTTGACAGGTGCATTGTGTCGTCTGCATGGGATCATAAGAGTGGTTGTTGTTTATTAACTATATAAAATGTAAATCTATGATAAATCTTTACAAAATAAGTATTTCTCTTGTACATTTTAGTGGACTATATATATATATATATATATACTTGATCATTTAGGCACATTAGATTTTAATGTAATTTTTTTTATTAAACCTATAATTTATCTTAAGTCTGTGCCGGAAATATTGCCAGCTGTATATTATCGTAAAAAATGTATGTATTGCTGTTTTTTTTTCTTTTAAATCATTTATGTGACTTCTAACCATCAAAATAAGTTTAGAAATTAATTCATTGAGTATGATTTCCTACAAAAAGATGTATTACATGATAGGCTACGCCCAACAGTAAAAAAGATATGTCACCTGTCTGAAATGGCAGCCATCTTGGACGCCATCTTGGATTTCGGGTGGAACCCTTCGTTTGAGAGCGTGGCTTCCGGTTTTATCCAAAGTTTCATGCTTTCTGCCAGAAGTGAACATGTTTTTCACATATCTGCCCCACTATAATGTGTTTAGGACTATCACTGTTTGGAAATGAATGCATTTTATTTCAGAAATCTTTACTATGTTTTAAAAATAAAGGAAAATGCTTCAAAAAATGTAGAAAACAAACAAATAAACTCATACACTTACTGTTTTGGATTTAGTTTTTCTTTTCTCACTTGAATTTTGCCCTTTTGATTATTTTTCCACCTTTAGAACTCCCAGTCTTTTCTAAGTTTTGTAGTTTGCTTATCTTCTAGTAAGTATTTATAGTAAGTATTTATCTGCATAAACTACATAATTCAGCATACTTTGTGATCCAGTGAGAAGAGTTTGTGGTTTAAATAATTAAAAGTGTGTTGTGTCATAAAAAAGAGGTGTTTCTCATAAGTTCATTTTATGATTTATCACGTGTTGTGTTTTTCCGACATACTCCAACAGAAAACTCAAACGAAAACAATATTTGAAAAATGTGCAGATTACAGATTAGAGGGCAATTCTAAACACTACCCATCTATAAAATCTAAAATGCCAAAATAGTTCAGGTAATGCTGTCAAGACTAAAGCAGAGGCTGAATTCTGCCTTCAAACGTTATATTAGTCCTTACTGACATGCTGCTGGAGAAACCGGTTTTACCGGATTCAAGACTGGATTAAAGACACGTTACACTATACATCCATGAGGGGAGAAAACAGACATGCAACAGCAAAAACAAAAAGCACTAGAGGGCAGCAGAGAAACAGGGAACTGCTAACTCCTGAGAGCTTCTCCAGATAGATTCAGATGTACACTCACTGGCCACTTTATTAGGTCCACTTTGCTAGTACCGGGTCAGACCTCTTTTGTGTTCTTTTGTGTTCAGAACTGCCTTAATCAACAAGGTTTTGGAAGCATTTCTCAGAGTTTGGTCCATATTGAAAGTTGCTGCAGATTTGATGACACTCTCCCGTTCCACCACATCCCAAAGGTTCTATTGGGTTCTGGTGACTGTGGAGGTCATCAGAGTCCAGTGAACTCATTGTTCCAGAAACCAGTCTGACATGATTCCAGTTTATGACATGGAGTCTTATCCTGCTGGAAGTAGCTTCAGAAGATGGTACTCTGTGGTCATGAAGGGATGGACATGGTCAGCAACAATACTCAGGTAGACTGTGGGGTTGGAACCATGATCAACTGGTACTAAGAGGTTCAAAGTGTGTCAAGAAAATATCCCCCACACCATGACACCACCACCACCAGCCTGAACCATTGATACAGGGCAGGATGGATCAGTACTTTAATGTTATTGACACCAAATTCTGACCATCTGAATGTAGCAGCAGAAATAGAGACTCATCAGACCAGATGTAACCCACGGTCATTTAAGGGCCAGAATAATTACTGTAGTTATCCCTAAATGCAGCTTGTTTGCTAAAGCTGCTTTTTTCTGATGGTCCTCAAACGTACCACAGCCCTGCAGGTATTCCCACTGAAACAGAAGAAAACGAGTTGCCGAGCAGACAGACTGTTTTGACCAGCACGATGCTGGAGCACATGTTTTTTAACAACTCAAGAGTTTTTTTTATGAACATCCTGGTTTGATTTCCAAATAAACTGTGTGTATATGTGCTATAAAAAACTGACACACTGTAATGTAATATTCAAATTAGTGCATGTTGCAGTTGTTAAAAGAAAGTCAGGAAAATTGTTTACCTCATTGTTATTTTAGCTAACAGACCAACACGTGGGATGTAGGAAACTTTTTTATTACTCTTTATGTGTATTTAGTCTTGTTGCAGTTACATGAATGTATTTCTGTTGTTGGAGAAAATATGTTGTTATCTTTTTACATCAATGGTGTTGAGATGTAAGTACAGCTTATTTGGAGCTGTATGAGTAAAACGTTTATCTTAGGTACTTATTTTTTATTTAGAAAATTCAGTAATTGCTCTGCACACTAGTGTGCAGTAGGCTGTTTTTTCTGTTGGACTCTAAGGATCAAAGCTGCATCATCCACGGAATCAATGTATGTATTGTTTGTGTATTCAAATATTGTTACCTGCATTTGGATAGAATGCCTATGATATGATTTATGTTTTGTGTGGTCTTGTTTCAAAACGATCAGTGCTAAAAATTGATACTCTGATTTTGAGACAAGTTCCTGAACAAGACCTTTTACTGCACTGATTCTAAAACACGTTCTTAAACAAAATTACATTACTTCTACATTAAAAACACATCTTTTTTGAATGTTCATTATTTTTGGTGTAAATGATGTATTCTTGTATAGCGCTTTACTTCCTTCTTAGAGGACCCAAAGAGCTTTACAGTCACAGTCACATTCACACACTGATGGTGGCTCCACTGCTGAACTCTGCCACCAATAACCACCAGAGGAAAAGTGGGGTTCAGTGTCTCACCCGAGGACACTTTGACGCATGGGCGCTGGGTGGGAACTGATCTTCTGATCAGAGGTTAACCGCTCCACCTCTGCACCACAGCCGCCCTGCCTTTTTAACAGGATTATCTCTTAATTGATGACGAAACAAGTACGAAAGGAACAAAGCATTATCAACACAACATATCAGTGCATACAGTTTCAATAAAGCTTGCAAAATAAGTTTGGTTCATGTGAAAGTTGCTCTTTATGTTTCTGTTGATTAAACTTATAAGACATAAAACTAGCTCATGTCTTTATGTTTTGAAAAATCGGTATCCTGATACTGAGGCATGCTGGGTTTACCAGACCACTGACATTGACTCAAGTCATTCCGTCTGACACACAACTGTATCTTGGCAGTTCCATCGTGCTTTAAAAGTACTGATTTTGTATCCACTGGAATCTTCTTCTTTTCCTTTGGGCTTTTCCCTTCAGGGGTCCCCACAGCGAATCAGTTTCCTCCATCTGTCTTCAGCATCCTCCACTCTAACACCAGCCACCTTCATGTCTTCATTCACTGCATCCATAAACCTCCTCTTTGGTCTTCCTCTAGACCTCTTTCCTGCAGCTCTAGACTCAGCATCCTTCTACCAATATATTCACTGTCTCTCCTCTGAACATGTCCAAACCATCTCAGTCTGGCCTCTCTGACTTTATCTCCAAAACCTCTAACATGTGCTGTCCCTCTGATGTATTCATTCCTGATCCTATCCATCCTGGTCACTCCCAAAGAGAACCTCAGCATCTTCATCTCTGCTACCTCCAGCTCTGCTTCCTGTCTTTTCTTCAGTCCCACTGTTTCTAGTCCAATGTATCCACTGGAATATTCATCTGAATTATATTCTACAAACTTAAATTGTACCAAATCTGTCCACTGGATGGGCCTAGTGAGCCTTCATCAGCTATAAGCTTTGCCCAAGTCTTCATCAGATCAAAGAGGAATTTCCCAGAGTGAACTATAAGATCAGAACTGGACTGAGCTGCAAACAGCTGCCGAAATGAATCCAGATTTTTTTCTAATCTGGATTTAGAGGTATTCACAAATGTGGTTTCCTGACTGTGCCACAGCAGATGAGGCTGTGAATGTGCTACGATAACAGAAATGGGACCTGTATGAAATACTTTTTCCATCACTTTTAGTTACTCAGTTACCACAATTGAAGTTATATTGGTATGTTGTGGCCTGGGTTCTAGTTCATTTACTACCATCTTGTCAGCATGTGATGGTGGGTTGTTTTTGGATGAGGGAAAAAGGCAGAAACGCACAGAAAGTTTTAGGGTTTTTTTGCTGTTCTTTGAGTTCTTTATTCAAGATAAGTGAATAACATCGACTGTGGATACAAGACAGCACTTATTTTTATCCTTTCTCCAAAAGGTTCTCATTTTCCAAATCACCATTCATACTTGAGCACTTGCCTTCTTCCATCTTGTCTTGCTTTTCCTTCATCTTACTCTCTAAATCCTAATTTACGTCTCTTAACTTTAGTTCTATACAACTTTCAAAAACTACATTCTTAACTTTTACATGAAAAAGATGAAAATAGAAGCAAACTTGGTAACATTTCAGTCAGACCATTGTCATCAGAGCCTTGTGGAAGGATCAAACTGGAGATCCAATACATCTAATAAGGTGGAATGAGGAGTTTCCATGACTCATTCCAGCCCAAGAGTGGCTTCAAGGACCTCTGCTTTTTCAGAGATTCAGGCTGGACCAGGAACCTCCAGGATTCTACCCATTCTTCAAAGAACTTGTCCTCGGTTACTGGTTCAGGCTTTTTGGTCGAAGCACGTCCCTTCTTGGGACGAGGCTGGGTCTTACCCAATAAGTGGCACCCTACCCATTTCCTATCTGACTGTTTCTGCTTTTCAAATTCAGAGTACAATTGCTTCTTTGTTCTGATCTTTTTTTGGAAAATCACTCTCGGGTCAATGGGCTCTCTAGACTTACTCTTCCCCTTGCGCTGTGCATTCTGCATGAAACACTGAGAGTTTGCCCAGCTGTGAAAATTGGCAGCAGTAATGCTTGCGTTGGATTTGGTGTTATTGAGATTCTTCTTTTCTCTTTGCCACATAACTGAGTAGTGGATAGGATTAGAACAGGAGTCCAACCAGGGCCTTTCCAAGTGTGGCATAGGGTTGGCGACTCTGAACCAGTGTCCCCACCTAGATCCATCCATCAGATCACGTTGCTGCTGAGCACCATTACCAGATCCATAAAAACTTGATTGACTATTAAGAAGAGGCCTTGCGCTCCACGAGGAACTCCAGTCTTTCTCAGGGTAACGTTGCCTAAACATCTTCTCATCAAAAGAGCGGCTCATTTTAGCTTTAACATTCTCTGAGGACAGCAGGTTTTTCAGGGGCTGGATTTCCGCTATTCCATTCACCCACTTGTCTTCAGACCCTTGTTCAGCCACGTGTTGAGTATGGAAGATAGAACACCTCCAGGCCTCCCTCCACTGTGTCAGTGATGGTTTATCATGGTGGTACTGAGTTTCTGACACCATCCAGGCTTCCTGCCAGTCAGACGTGGAAGCTGGATGTCTTTCGTGGTCACATGACCTCTCAAGATTGTATGAAGAAACATGTTGCGTCCCTTTAGGGACTTTTTCTTTGCTCTGTCCAGCTTCTGACCGATACTGACTTCTGGAAAATTTCCAAGATTCTTTCCAAATCTGTTCCTTTGCTGGTCCATTCTTTGGGAATTCCTCTGGTGAAAACTCACTTGGGTGCCTCTCCATATTTCTACGGACTGGTGGTACAGTGGACCAACCCTCCTGCCACAGGTCAGGCTGTTGATTCAGCTGCTGACAGGAGTACTTCCATGATGATTTCCACTCAGAGGCATTAGGCTTTTTGGCCTCTTGCTTCTCAGACTCAATTAGAGGTTTCAGAAGATCTGATTTCAGTCTCCTCCTCTCTTCTCTTATTCTATGTTTTAGTGTTTTCCAAGACTCTTTCCAGTCTGAGGAAAGCTGAGTTTTTTGGAGCTGAGCAAGAAGAAGCAGTTTGGACTTCATCATTTCCCTTTTCATCTGATATATCACTTCGTGTTTTAGTTGATCGTACAGGGGGTCGACTTTATCTGCTGAACAAACCCCCATTTGGTTCTTTGCCACATTTTTTTCAGCAGAAAGAGCATTTTCTTCTGGTTTTGCAGCCTTCAGGACTTTATTAATATCTTCACATGGTTTGGAGTTGTTTTTTAGCACTTGCCAAGAGTTGTTCCACTGACTCTCCCCTTGAAATTCAGTATAAAGATGTGTCAGATCTTTGTAGTGATCTCTGGAAGTCCTATAGTTAGTTGTTAGAGCATGGGAGTCTTTCTGCTGACCATGGTTATACAGATCATCAGCATTGGCACTGTCAGATGGTCTGAAGCCTGTCTGAGCTATTCTCCATGATTTGGTCCACTCTGGACTGTTAACGTTTTCAAATAGAGGTGATTTAAAATTACTGTCTCCGTGATGGTTGACAAGCATCCAACTTTCCTTCCATTCTGGACTTATTTCTTCATAATTTTCTTGCATGTCCGACTGTCTCAGTAAATTATCACTTTGAGTAGTTGCATGATCATGCTGATCTTGAGCTTTGATTGACTGCCATGAATCCATCCACTCCGATGAAGACAATGCTTCATTCCGATGTTGTGTTTCTATCAACATTGTGAAGAATCCTTGTTTGGGGGAATTCTTGTCCTCGGAAGAATCCCTCTTAATTTTATCTGATAGATTCCAGGATCTCTGCCAGTCCTCTATGGGAAGACTCACATCTAGATACTTTGGTTCAGTATTTTTGTAGTCGGGTTTTCTCCACATGTGGAAGTCCTGTGGGTCAACCATTCTTGGTTCATCTGACCATGGCTTGTCTGCTTCAGAACTGGGTTGATGGGTAACAAACATCCAGGGCTGGCCCCAGTCTAAATTGGCAGTGGAACCACCATCTGCTGATGGCAAGGACTTGTTGTATTTCCATGCTTTCCCCCAGACCAGATTTGAAGGCTGAGTTTGGTCGATGCTCACTAGTAACTGTAACTTTGAGAAAGTCTTGCCTTGTGCCTTTTTTTCCTTGTAACTTGGAGCTGCAGTGGAGGAGCCTCTGCCCTGCACACCTGTTCTCCCAAGCACACCTGCGCCTGCAGCCCGAGGAGGAGTAACACGAGGAGCCAAAGGCTGCTTGCTCTTCCACACATCAGCGTCTGTCTGATCTTCAGAGGGCTTAGCTTTCTTCTCAACTCTTTTGTATCCTGTCTTTTTGGCTGTCATACGGTTAGCCCAGTCCTGGTTAATACTGTTGAGACGGGGATGAAAAAAAAGGGTTAGAAATTCATTTGAATTTAGAGCATGTTGATTCACATAACCAGTGTATTGGAAGTGGTGATAGACATCGACAGAGAATTTATCTTAGGAGCTCCTCCTTTCTTTGATCACTCTTACAGAGTCCCGTTTCTTTATTATTGGTGGTTTAGACCAGGGGTGGGCAAACTTTTTGACTCGTGGGCCACAAAAGGTTCTAAAATTTGGAAGAAGGGCCGGACCAGGAGCAGATGTGTGGAGTCTTTTGGTAATACAACTCATCAGAGAACGAAATAACACAGAATCTGGACAAAAACATTAACATTTTTATTTTAAACCAAAACATTTTAGAGTTTTTTTTTTTACTGTTTTCTTGCTTGTTTTTGTTTCTTTTAGTGTCAGTTGCACCGACTAATGTCCTTCAAGGAAAAATGCAAGCGTAGAGAAAAATGGCCTTCTGTAGAATCATTTTCCACATCTAAGAAAATGCAATTTATTTGTAGACTCCAGAATTACACGGAAAATAAAAGATTAACAAGGATTATCAATATTATCAGTTTGGGGATTTAACAGGCCGCATATGACCCCCGGGCCGTAGTATGCCCACCCATGGTCTACATGCTGAAAACATTTGAAAAGCCTGTCAAATTTGTTTTTCATTCACTTTCAGTAATTGTTAAATATACTAGTGTTGAGTCTGTTCTCTACCCCCTCAGTGTTTCATGTGGGCTATAAGAACA
Organism: Oryzias melastigma; assembly: GCF_002922805.2. Lineage (NCBI taxonomy): Eukaryota > Metazoa > Chordata > Actinopteri > Beloniformes > Adrianichthyidae > Oryzias > Oryzias melastigma. The sequence continues at coordinate 22,228,966 of NC_050513.1, forward strand.
GTTTTTTCAGCTTTGTTTCATAACAGCTCCCTCTGAATCTGCTCAGCTGCTCATGCTGCCAAAGAGGTCAGGGCATGAAATGCATTCTAAGCACATGTACTTCCAGTTTGAAACCTGGTGCCAGACTTAACTTCTGACCTTTTAATGTACTGGCAGATCAAATTTCCGGCACTGTACACCTTAATCTCTCCCTGGTGGGTTTAGAATTCAACTCAGAAGAAGTATGGTTAGAAGTTTTTCAATTCAGCAGAAGAAATACTATTTATCAGAAGAAAATTGGAAGCCTAAGAGTGGTTATCATTCCCTTTCTGTTCATAGCTGTTAAATGATTTTTTTTATTGAAAACATGAAGCAGAGGGTTAAACATTCTTCAGACTTTTCTGGACTCTAGAAAGACTGTTGATCTAATGGTCTTTATCAGCCAAACTATTCAATGTCACAAGTGTTGATTCAGAATCATTTTTTGATTAGAGTAATGTGTTATCCAATAGAGTATCCAAAAGGTCTACATTAATAACAAGCATCAGCATCTATGTGGCTAAAGCAGATTGCTCTACATTATTCAGGAAATGGCTCAGAAGAACAACTGTTGCAACAAGTTCAACCCTAAAATCAAACCAAGAACACAAAGGTTTTGTGGAAGAACTTGTTCTATTTAAATTATGATGCGTTTTTCTGCTTAATGCAAGTGACAAACCAAACTAATGCTAATGAAAATGTTTAAATTTACAGTCTTATCAGCTGTCCCACACCTGGGTGTGAAATGTATCCACCATCCCCTGGGGGAGGGCTGAGCTGCAGTTGGGAACCATTGGTACTAAAAAAGGTTTTACTTCTTACACAGATGTTTAGCAGCATCTAGAAATTATTTTGGGCGAACTGAAGCCTCTCCACTTTAGTGAATTTGGTCTTTAAGATTCCAGTTTTGTGTAAAAATCTGCTGTTTTCAGCAGAAAATACAAATAAAACTTACAAATATTGGGTTTTTTAGGTTTGTCTTCACTAAGTTGATTGAACTAAACGAGGTTCTGATTTAAACTCCACATTTTAAGTAGTCTGACTGTGTTGGAAGTCATTACAGAGATAGATTCCATATCATGTTTGACCTCTCATGAAATGCAATCGGAAGCTTAATAAAAGACTCAATCAGAGATCTCATAAACAACGTTGTTTTACAGAGATCCGGTGTTCAGGAAGACAGAAGCAGCTTACACAGGCAAAGCGCTCTTGCTCAGTCGTTTCTGCTCCAAATCCAATTTCTGATTGAAGTCCCGCACCCTGATCTCCCAGACGTTCTTCATGATGGAGGCATCACAACCGACCACCTCGGGGTTCCTGTCGCTGCTCATCTTCAAACTGCTTCAAACGTCCTGCACACAGACAAAAACAGCATTTGAGGAGCTAACGTTTGCATGAAGTTCAACATGAAGTCCAATCAGGGTCAGAATCCTGCAGACAGAGGCCGTACCTTCCCTGGTGATAATCTGAGGGATCTGCAGCCGCACTCTGCTGACAGCTCTGCTAATATAGACTGTCACCCTGAGGGTCGTAAAACCTCACTGGGGGGGTTTGATGGGCTGGAATGTCTGAACTAAAAATACTTTCTGACACACATGATGCAGCTCCTCTCCTTCATCAGAAACATCAACTGTTGAAATCAAAGAAGGAAAGTTGGGTTTGTTTGATGTTAGCAGATCAATTCCATAAAACATTGAGCCTCTCTGTGCATTTGTGAGCTTTCTTTGAGCTTCCTTCTATCTCTGAAGGGGTGATTGGAGGGTTACCCCTCATTGTCCCTCACACCCTACAGTCATTACAACCTGTGCACCACACAGAGAGCGACGATTTTGGACTCCAGTCCTGTTCTCTTAACGGGATTCAGAATGAGGCAATGCACTAAAACACAGCAGTCTGCTCAAAGTGAGGAAACAGTTTCATTCAGGATATGCTTGGTTTATCACACATAATACACTGTATTTCAACTTTAACTTTTTTTTTTTTTTTAGTCTCATGGTAGAAGTTATTGGTCCCATTTTGGTTTCTAGCTTAGCACAAAAAAACTCTTTTTTTAAATGTCTATTGGTGTTTGTAACTTTGGAAAACAGCATGTAAACCCATTTTGCTTTTAACCAATCTAATGCAGATCTAATGTGAGTATTGTATTCTATACTGGGATGATTGTATTTCATATATTTTAGTAAAAACTACAATGTGCAAACATTTTTTTTCTGAATGGCAGTTTTGGCTTTGCTTTATAAAACACATTGTTAAATCCTAATTTCAGTCAGGTGAATGTCAATCAAATTATCGACACATTTTTAGCTTATAACTTTTACTTTTCATTCACATCATCAAACATGTCAGGATTGTTTGATTTACCCACATGTCCAAGTGTTGACCTCAATTCTCCTTAGTAGACTCATCACCAGACTAACCAGTCCTCATCTAAACCAACTAGGAAATGTTTGGTGTTAAATGACGGACTGAAACCGATTTGGCTTCTTACTGTTACATTTAAAATGGGAAAAACGCAAAGAGGAGAGGCTCAAGTCATCCATTGCCACTTCCACGTTCAAAGTTACGCCTTTGAGGTTCCTTAAAAACTGTGGTGAACTCTGTAAATGTCTTTTATATGACTACAATAAAAATGGAGGCTTTGGCTGACACTCCAGTAGAAACTGGTCCATTTCACTCTCAAAATCTGTCCTTAAAAACCCCTCATTGAAGGACCTCTGGCTCATCTCGTACTTCACCATGGGGGAGGAGGGAGCAAAAGATCTATTTTCAGCAAAGCAATGGAAATTAAAAACCCACAACACATTTGAAGACACACAGCCTTCTAAAGTCTCCAGTTAGGCAGGAATACTTCTCTTAAACCTTTGTTAACATGTGGGAGGGGCTTGTTTTATTGTCTGACTGCCAACCTCTTTTGTGTTCTTTGGAGGTGTAAAACTCTTTAATTTTGCCACGTTGTAATCTGAATATTTAGAACTTTACAATAACTAGTTTAAGAAGTTTAAGAAAACTCAAAAATTGTGAACTTTGACAAAATAAAACATTTACAAACTCATTTGGCCAGAAAAAAGACCAGATTCAGTTGTCTTGACTTTGTCTTTTCAAGTTGTCTGTTAGTGAGTCCAGATCTTAGAAAATTCATAGAAAAATACCACATTTATTGCTTCATGAAACCATCACTTCACCTGGTCATTACTTTAGAAAACATGAAGGTGTTTGCATTTGTGACAAAGCAATCATTAAAACAATGACACTGGAATTTAATAAACACTGTATGTCTGTAAAAGCTCATGTTGAAGATGGAAATGAGGAATTATTTAAGAATATTCTTACATCTTTGCACTTTAGTAAAAAAGAAGCGTCCCTTTGTTATCAAAACATCATATAATCATTCCAAAGTAATGACCATTCACCATTTGCAGCCCCCAAATTGATATTTTTGTGGCCCCCGCCTTCATATGAAGATTCAATGTTGGTGCTGCCCTAAATATTTCTATGAAAGACACTTTTTACAGTGCTGAGTGCAGAGCTGACTTCTGCATGTCCATGCTTCTTTGATGATAGTTTTGCATTTGATTTGTGATGTTTCAGATTTATGCTTAATACTTTGTATTTGTTATTGTTGTTGGATCTGGTCGTCAGTAAAGTCTTCAGCCACAGCAGCTAGCATCATCAACTCTTGTCGTTTCACAGAACATGCAGATGACATTGTTTAACAGATAAACTTGTTCGGTAGACATAAATGGTGGACCACAGATATGAACAGTGGACCAAACAACGTTGTCAGTGACGCTTAAACACAAAATCTTAAACACACTGTGACTTTTTAACCATTAGCACAATCATTCCAGTAGATTATGAAGGAGAAAAGTTGCTCGATGAGCCTAATAAGATAACATTTAAAAAAAAAAAATTAAATCAACCTAGCATTAGGGGGTGATGGGCTGAATGATTTGTCAGTACTCCTTTACTTTAAAAAAGGAAAGTGATATAAATGTTGATCGTCACGATAGGTTAATTAAACCATCAGTTCAGAGAGAAAGTTCACCTCTTACCACTTGTTTTTGTCCAGATGATCATGCAAAAGTTGTTTTAAAGAAGCCTGTGCAGTGATACAGAACATTTGGGCTGTGTGACCGGAACTTCTTTTTTAGGTGTGCATGTGGTATGTGGTCTTAACATTTTTTAATCCACACCCAGCAGCCAATCAGAATCGAGTATTCACCCAGACCATGGTGTAAGTCCAAGTAACCAATACTAAATCTCAGATTTTTCCTTCTTTTAAACAAATAAACAATTATTTCCCTTTGTTTCTCTGTGAAACACATTAAAGCTCGCTCTCATGGACTCAAACAAACAGCTGGAGATTCCTGCAACTGATTGTGAAAAGACGGGAGAGTCTGAATCTAAAAGTGTTTTGTAAAGTTTCTCACGGCTTCCATTCCTCTCACAGAATCACGTTTCCTTCTTTCCTCGGTTGTCTTTGGTCACTGACCTCCCCGTCCTCCTCCTTTCAGATCATCA
>NC_050514.1:0-11579 GCF_002922805.2 Oryzias melastigma
AAGATTGAAGAAAACTAATTCAAATAGTGCAGCTTAAAGCTTGAACATTTTTAAGCTCGTTTTCAGGTGGAAATCTCTCAGCATATCTGGCTATCAGCTTCAGCGTTTTCTTAAGCGTTTTTAGTTTTCAATTTCAGCATATTCAGCTATCAGCACCATCATCTTCAGCGGCCAAATTCAGCTTATACAGCATTCACATTAGCATTATTGCATGTAATAATAGCTATATATCTAGTTCAATATGTATGTTTGTAATCTATTTTTTTTATTTTCAGAGTATATTTTTAAAAGTCTCAACAGACATTGACATTCAACCGGTGAGCATAAACTTTCTCCTTACAGCGCTCTTTATTAAATTAACGGGTTCTTGTTTTGGGTTTCTCTTTTAGTGGACGGTGTCAGACGGTAATGTTCAGATAAACACTTAATCTGCATTGTCCTTAAGCATGACTCAGCAGAATGAACGTCTTCACATTTCCTTCCATTACCTTCAATTTTTTCTCTGATATGACCATTAAGTAAACTTGAGTTTAGTCTCCAAGTTGTTGCTTTCTTTTGACTCTTCAAACATATATCTAGATATACAGGACAATGATCTGACAGATCCATCACGCCAATTTCACAGTTTTCTACCATACAACAATCTCTGTTAAACATGAGAAAATAATCAATCCTTGAATTTACTGAGTGGGGCGTTGAGAAATATGTATAATCCCTCCTTGTAGGGTTAAGTTCTCTCCAAATGTCCAGAAGTCCTTGCTCAGACATAATTTCCGAATCTTTTTACAAATGTTACTTCTTTCCTGGATCTTTGGATTTAGTCTCTGATTAAGATCCCCTCCCAAAATCAAAGCCCCTTGTGTCTCCACCAGAATTCTCTCAAAAATCTGTTTAAAAAAATCCCATTTTGACCCAGGGGGTGCATAAACATTAAGCAGAGTGACATTTTCACCCTCAAGTCTTCCTGTCACCATCTTCCCTCTTTATCTTTTATAAAATTATGACTCTCAAAACAAATTTTGCTCGATATTAAAATGGCTACTCCCCTTCTATGCCCTGATTTATAGGATGCCGAATATTCTTGATTATATCCCTGTCTCTTCAATTTTTCATGTTCTTTATGAGTCAAATGGGTTTCCTGTAAATAAATCACGTTCACCCCTTCTTTTCTCGTTTTGTTCAATATTTTGCTCCTTTTAATCGGGTTGAGAACCCCATTTACATTACATGAAGCTACTTTTATTTGACACTTTTGAGTAGCCATGTTTTAGGATGCAAATCTCTGATCCCCCCACCCCTTTGCTACAACACAAAAAATCCATAAACACCAAAAGAAAAAATAGGAAAAAAAAAAAAGAACATAAAATCTTAAACTGACTTCCAACTGTGAGGTCTGAAACTTGACCTTTTTTAAACCCGTACCTTCCTCTAAGGGATTGCCCCTGGTCCCGAATGCCAGAGGGCCCGTTTGGCCTACTACGGCCCTGTTCATGTCCCAGTTCGTAGTTTACCAAGGAAAAACAAAATGCACAGTCCTGACTTTAAGAGAAAAAAAAAACAAGATTAAATGTCTTACTTGTCCATAATGTTTCCAGTGCTTGTTGGGTTATAAACTCCATGCCTTATGTTACCTCCTTTGACGTCTTTAGGAAGAATGTGATGCATTGCTCCTTACTGAACCTCCTCCCGGGATCTTCTAAACGCCTGCAGCTTCTGCTTGTAGCTCTGTGGGGTCGTCAGGTTCAGCTCCTCCAGTTTTCCTGCTGGTTTCCACATCTGTCGGTGTATCTTCTCCATGATGATGTTCACCTGGAATCCTCTTGCTGCCATGTCTTGAGTCGCCTCAGCCGCTGTGTTGTAGATGCAAGTCTCACCCTCGTAGAAGACTCTGAGTTTTGCTGGGAATGGAGTTTGAAATCTGATTTTCTTCTCCCTCAGGATCTTCTTTGCCTCGTTGTATTCCTTCCTCATCGTCATCATTTCTGGAGCATAATCATGGTCAACGTACACTCTCCTCCCTTCGTGCTCGAAGCCTTTCTTCTTCTTTGCAGACGGAACTCTGAAGTTTCACCACTATAGACCTTGGGGGCAAATCATTTGGAGGCCGTATTATCCGCGCCCTGTGAGCCGCCTCTATATCGATCACAAGCGTCGGTGGTAGTTCAAGCTTTTCTCTTAGCAGGGCGCTCACAGATGCAGCCACTGACGCCGCGTTGTTTTCCGCTCCCTCTTTGATGCCATGGATTCGTATATTTTTCCTTCTGAAGCGACATTCTTGATTAATCAGTCTCTCCTTGAGGCTCTTCTGACGCTTTATCCATTCGCATGTCTCTTCCTCCAAACTTTGTACGCGCTCCTCTGCCTCCACAATACGCCTTTCCGCTTCGTCGATTCGGCTGTTCGTTCTCATGATTTCGTCCTTTAAATCTTTAAGGGCGTCTGAGTTTTCTCTGCGGATCTCTTTTATTTCACGCAGGACTGTCTCTGAATTCACCGTGCTCGCCGATACTTGCATTTTTTCGTTGTGCCTCTCCCTTTTCGGAGATGACTCGGCCGCAGTTTCAATTATCTCAGGTGTTGGCTCAACTTGCTCGTCGTCGTCTTTTGTATTTATTTCAGCATCACCGGTTGTCTTCTTCTGTCGTCCTCTTCTCATATTTCAAAGCCCCTTAAAGTTACTGCAAAACATCAGCTTTCTGAACTTATAATTTGACCAAACGGGGCTTTATTTTAGCCGAATGTCAGGGAGCAGTGATGTTATGCTGCCGCCTTACTCCTGGGCCCAACCGGAAGATTCACATTGCACTGATTCACATTTCATTCACAAAAAAAGAAAAATCCGATCAAATCGTTAGAATAATACATTCCCAGAAACAGCTGTGATTTATCAGCCATTCTGTAGTTTTTGACTCATGAATTGACCCAATGACACATCACACAAATATGAATCCAGAGTCATGATCCTGGAGGTCCTTTTGTCCTTTGAGCTGCAGGAATAACTCAAATGATGTTTTCTTTACAGTTCAGAAGAATGTTTCTACTTTAGACCTGTGGGTTGGAAATCATGAAGAGGCGGTGGGGCATGTTCATGACCTGTTGTGCCGAGCGATCCTTCTTCATCTTCTCATCATTCTGTTTCCCTACTCTACCTTTCCTCTCCTGAACGTCTCATTTCTGAGACCTCGCTGTTTATTTACTCTTTGCTGCTTCTCTGACAGCCCGTCAGCGATAATGAGACCTCCTCCTCCATAAGTGTCGGTAATGTGACAGTAGCTTCAGTTGTGAACTATTCAAATGAGACAGTTGTAAAGATAATCATCAAGTCTCTTGCCATCTTTGTGTGCGGTTTCTCCTCACTTCCTGCATCACACCAAGAAGCTTCCCTGGTCATGTGATGCAAGCCGGGTGGCTCTAAGAGATGATCAGGAGCATCACCATGACAGCATCTTTACAGCAGCATCGGTCTGTGGACCTGCTGAGATGTGATGAACTAAGATTTGGTACTTTAGTCAGTTTGGGCTAGAGACCAGTCCAGCAGGAAAGGAAACCAGCATCTCCACAAAGCTGGTCTGCAGAAGGGAGCAGGAAGGAACCTTAAGCTTCGTTGTAGGTGATGACACTGAACCGGGATTTGCTGAAACACTCCGTAAACCCTCTGACTGAGGACACCAACACTGGATTACTAGAAGTTTGGGTTTTTTTGAGGATTATGTGGTTTAGTTTTTTTTTTTTTCTGCTGTGTTTTTGGTCTTGTTCTGACCCCTGTCAGTCACTCCAGGTTCATGTTAATCATCCAGTTATTTTTCTTTCTGTTAGTTGTCCTCTGTCTATTTAAGCTAAACCGCATTAGGCCATCTGCTTAATACTACTGTGGTTTTTATCCTGTCAAAGTTTATCAACTAAGGCTGTTTTCAGACCGGATACATGTGGTCCACGTAAAGTGAACCAGAGTTTGTTTCCCTCAATAATCCAGAGCAAAGTTTCAGTCTGAAAATGCACCAACGAATCCTGATCTACGACCAGGAACCGCTCTCTGACCCATCTTTTGAGGTGGTCTTGGTTTGTTTGCAATCAGTCTGAACTTCAGTTCACTCTGAGATTCCTCAGTCTGAATACGATCCGCTCAGAGACTGAAACAACTGAACCAAAATGGCCACCATACCTGCCCACGTTAGCAATGAGGCAATCAGTGAGCCATGGACAAATACTGTATAAAGCAGGGATTGTCGTGTTAGCAAAAAGGAAATAATTGGTCCAACTTACTATTTGTTAGAACAGGGGTGTCAACTCAATCGCACAGGAGGTGAAAATCCAAAACACACCTTAGGTCGCGGGCTGAACAGGATAAGCATTTATTGAATACTCTAAAACTACTTTTTTAAAACTTTAAAACTGTAATTTGTTAACATTATTCTGAACTACATATACAGCATTAATGCTAGTGTGAATGCTGTACGCTATATTTATCCGCAGACGTAGGACGTGAACGCCTGCAGTCGAAGTTCCTCTCGCACTTTTAATGTTACGAAAAGACTACGGCGCACGCAACAGAGCCTTGACGCTGGCGGTGTAAGCGCGGGGTTAGGGCAAGACCCTTGACTCTGCTGCCTAACTGGGTCCCTGTGCCCCCCAAGTACAGGGTTGTGTCAGGAAGGGCATCCGGCGTAAAAACTCTGCCAAATCACTGAAGTGAAACAGTGGGTGCTGTTACACTGTGGAGACCCCGAAAGGGATAAGCTGACAGGTGAAGAAGAAGCAGGTGTTTAAGTTACACGCTAGCTATTTTGGCTAATTTAGGCTTTTCATGTTCAGTTTTTTAAAACTTTTTTGGAGTTTAGCTAATTTTATCACCTAACTGTTTTGGCAAAGCTCAGTTTTTTTAGGCTAATTTGGCATTTAGCTAATATTTTAGTTGGCTACCAGCTTCAGCATTTTTAGCTATCAGATTCAGTGTTTTTAAATATAAATTTCAGCATCTTCAGCAGCCGAATTCAGCTTTCAGCATTCACACTAGTATTATCACAGGTAATGCTATATATCTAGTTCATAATTATGTTAAAAAGTTACAGAGTTAAAGTTTTAAAAATGTGTTTTTAGAGTGTTCAGTAAATGTTTATCCTGTTCGGCCTGTGACCTCAGGTGTGTTTTGGATTCTGGCCCCTTGTGCAATTGAGTTTGACACCCCTGCATTAAATTAATCCTTTTTGGGGTTGCTGGAGCCTACCCCAGGTACTGTTAGGTGAAGTTAGGGCTTACCCAGGGCAGATCACCAGTTTTACATCTACGGACAAATTAACCCATTAACCTATGAAGATTGTTTTTGACTATTGGAGGATGCCAGAGAAAACCCACACAGGTTCGAGGAGAGCATGCCCACTCCACACTGAAACACCCCAGCCAGGGTTTGAACATGGTTTTTGTTTTTGCTGTAAGATGAGAGTGCTTACCACTGCACCACCATGCAGCCGACATTGTACCTTTGCAGTACAATTCTAATTTTCAGCAGATGTTGGTTAGAAGAAAACCCAACAAGGGAACATCAGTCTAAAGTCACAATCAAACCCATGAGTTTCACTCAAACATGAACTTTCTCTTGATGATCAAGATCCAGGTGACAGAGAAGAAGAACTCTGTCTCTGTGTTTTAACAGCAGCCATTTTTAAGTCAGGCCTCGCACAACTTCATGCTCAGGTTCATCAGAAAAGTTTGAACCACTGAAATAAACTTGGAGAGCTCAGTTGGATGCAGAGGTCTGACAGAGAAGTGTCTCTCTGGATATTACCTGGGAATAATTTGTTTGGTGTCTCTGAGGAACCCCCACCTCTCCAACACATGAGGCCCAGATCTGAAGGGGAAACCAGCAGGGAGACATTTTAATGAATTAATATGCACTGCCCCAATTAGCCTGTGCACTACGATAATTATTGCACACAGGTTTATGCGCTGGAAACGGGGACATCCCATTGCGCAGCTTTGACAACCCAAAAGGATTGTGGGACTTATTTTTAAGCCCAAGGAGGTCAAACGTTTCCGATTTGTTCTCTTTGCTCATTAATTAGCTGGAAATCATTTGCATAGAGAATGTGATGTGGCAGATGTGTGGTCGGATGACTCTCTTGGCTCCTTGGGGGTGGTGGGGGTGTTGTTAGAAAGCTTGTGCATCATGTGATTGAAGCCGATGGCTTTTGATGGAGCTCTGAGCATCACGCCTCTTATTTGGATCCAGTCTTTAATTGAATGAGGAATTAATAAACGTGGTGGCATGATTCACGTGCATTTAAAGTTCCATATGACAATTATTTCATTTTAAAAATATTCCCAGAAGTGTTTTAATGGTGATTATGAAGTTTTTAACCCAAATCCTACAACCTAAATGTCTTAAAAAGCCATTTTTCATGTTGATCTGAAGCCTCCGTTTCCAAAATCTCCTCTGAGGGGCGTGGCTTTTGGAGCAGCTCCGCGCCTGTCTGATTCTGATAGTTCTGTGTCTCACTAGCATAAATCTTCACCGCTGCTACATAAAAACATCCATCAATCTGGGTAATGTCCAGCCATATGGTTCTGATCCAGATGTCAGCTGGACGAGGAAGTGAAGATCTTCATGGACAGAACTTCCTCCAAAATCCTGATTCTTTCTCCTTCCAGTTCACCAAAGACTCTTTTAGCTAATTCTCCAATGTTTATTGACTGTGATCAATACATTCAATCATTGGTTTCTCAGAGTTCTTGATAAAATAATCAAAGCTAACATCAAAATGCTCTTTCATTGATTTACAATCCTTTCCAACTGCGGTCAAATGAGCCGCCGTTCACATTTCCGTGGTCACATCAAGAAGCTCCGTGGAGTCTGGTGGAGATTTTCCAGCGTTCTCAGTCCTGCTACCGTAAGTATTGGATGAAACTCACACCAAAAATCCAGTGATGCTGATTTGACCACAGAAATGTGAACGGCGGCTCATTTGACTGCAGTCAATGTGAAGATACCATCTTCTCTTCTCCAGAACCTGAACTAGACACTAGGAACAGATGAGGGTTTAGTGCATGTGCAGCAGAGCTGTTGATGGAAAGAAGATCATTCATTCAAACAGAGTCTGTCCAAGACAGTTTGGTTGATTTAAAAAGAGAAATACTCGGAAATGTAAAAACTAAATGATTTCTTATTACATTTGTTCTCTTTCAGAAGAAAAATGACACACATAAAAATGCCACACAGTTAAAAACTCTAAAAACAGGATTTTCATCAGAGAGGGACTTTAAATATGAAACATCATGTGGTGAACACCAAGAAATACCAGGAAAGGTGAGTGTCGTTGTGCCCAAAATCCTCCCCTAACCCATAACTACTAAAAAACTATATAGTGCTCATTATTTTAAAGGTAATTTAGACACGATATTCACCAATTTTCTTTCCTTTTTCTAAGCACCAGATATGAGATCACCGATTTCACAAAGTCAAAATCGAATAAATTTGAACATTTCATGACGTTTATTTCTGACTCCATTGTGTTCTGATGGTGAAAATGTGAATGGTTTATTCAAAGACTACATTTAAACACATTTTTTTGTTCAAAGTTGTTCGACCGCTTGTATTCTGGTCTATATTCGCTAATCTAGTGAGCATCGACGCACTCTAGTTTTTCGCAAAGACTTCTGGGAAATTTCTAGTGCACTCGATTTTGGAATTAGTAGACCAGACAGCACTAGAAAATGGTGAACGCACCATATAGTGATTGGGGGAATTCAGACATCTCCTTACACATTTTGAGTCTGAACATTTTGGTTCCGTCGCGGTGCTGTCGCCCATGGGGGAAGTGTTAGCGTAAACAAGTTGCAGCTGCTAAAAACGAGGATTTGCTAAACGAGCTGAGCCCTGAGCTGAGAGAGCACACACACTCAGGGGGCGAGCGCCAAGTGACGGACAGGAGCCGGAGCCAACGTGACAGCGCAGAGTTGGAGGCAACGACGGGGCTGCCTGACTGGCCTTTGACATCCCAGACGCTTTCATTAAAATAGATTGGTGATGTGGGGGGGGGCATTACCACGGAAACCTAGTTTGGGTAGATCTCGAGTCACGGTGATTGTGAAGAGGGCCGTGCACTGTTTTCATAACAATCAGTGAATAAACTCAAAACTCACAGGATGAACTGCAGAACATCAGGCATGCTGCTAAAGTGTATTTGCATGCGTGCATGTTTCCGCGTGCATGTATCTGATTATTTCCATCCACTGCAGTGTGTGAATCTTTGTGCTCGTTTCTGTTGTAACGTGCCAACTGAAACAGACCCCGGCAGTGTCACGCAGAGGCTCCTCGACCCCCTGTGGGGCCTGGAAGCGAGGCTGGGAGCAGTTCATCACTCACGCAGGATGGGGGTGATTACTCGCCTACTGTACTCTGGGTACTGGATCTAAATATAGCTGCGCTGCTCCAGCGAGGCGGGGCCAGACCGCCAGGAAGCTGACGATGGAGGCATGTGGTCACTACTGCCTTAATGGAGGGGGTGGGGGTGCTTATTAACATTTATCCACAGAATTCTTTACAAAGGCACAAACAAACAAGAGATTATCAATATTTAAAGCCCCCCTCCAATAAAAATCCAGTTTTTTTTTTTGTTTGTTTTTAACATGTCTGTGTGGCATTTTTCTAACAAAACAAATGTAAAGGAAATCATTTAGTTTTTACATTTCCAAGTCACTTGATGTTTACGTGCAACAGCGGAGAAGATTTACAGATGCAAAGCTATCATAATCATGGGGGGGATTAGGGGCGGGGCTACTCGGCTCAGCTCCAAAAGCCACACCCCATCAGAGGAAATCTAGGTAACGGAGGCTTCTGATCAACATGAAAAATGGCTGTTTAAGACATTTAGGCTGTGGAATTTTGGTTGAAACCTTTATAATCATATTTAAAACACTACTGGGAATGTTTTTTTAATAAAAAATGTCATAGGAGGACTTTAAAGACTTCATGAGAAATATTTTAGCCCCAGAGGAACAGAGAGTCCCCTGAAATCTTGGATTGTGCAGAATTGTTTGTTCCTATCAGCAGAGTAGCTTCTCAAATTCATACGTTGGGATTAAAAGCACTTAGAGGCCCTGTTCTTTTGAAATTCAGTTTACTGCAGATCTATTATTCATTTTCCTCCAATCAACAAAAAAATAACAGATTGTTTTGCATAATTGCGCTTTAACGGAACTTCACTGAACGCCGGGTTCTTTTGGTGATGTTAAAGATCAGATGTTTGATCCATTCAGGCAGTTCTCCAAATCAATGGTCCCCAACCTTTTTTAGGCCACAGACCACTTTTATGTCAGAATATATTTTCATGAAGGGGCCTGTGGTACGCTGCAGCAGGCATCTGATTTAAACTTTATTTGTTCACAAGGTTTTTTTTTGGGAGCTGATAAAATGTGATATAGACTTTCCCTTAACCCATGAATGTCAAAATGGAAGCTAAAAAAAATCAAATGTTAAAGCAGCTTTCTTTTATTTTGAAGTTGAAGGCTTTCTTCTGTTTCCTCTTTTCTGCCAAAAAGAAACATTCCAAATAAGTTTGTTTTTTGTTAACTTTGCTAACATGGGGGATTAAGATTAGCGGTCGGTGCAGCTGCTTTAAGACAGTATCAGATGGGTTTTCCTCATGTGAATGAGCGGCATGACACATGCATCAAGGGTGGGGCGGGTCCCAGCAAGCAAGGCCAAGTGGGCCCCACATGGTTTAAAAGTGAGCAGAAAATGTGGACCTGATTGGGTTTGTTTGCAGTTTCAGTGATGGCCCCACCTGTGTTTGCACACATTGACTTAAGTGGGGACTTAGTGGGTTAGCACGCTATGCTAGCCAGCTGCCTGGTAGACAGCAGAATTTCTAGCTCGCAACAGAGGAGTTTGCTAGATCAATACAGCGGAGCTCGCTAGCTTGATACAACGGAGCTTACTAGCATGCTACAGTGGAGCTCGCTATAATACTACAGTGGAGCTCGCTAGCATGCTACAGAGGAGCTCACTATCATACTACAGTGGAGCTCCCTAGGTTGATACAATGGAGCTCGCTAGCACGCTGTAGAGGAGCCTGCTAGCATGCTACAGTGGAGCTCAGTAGCATGTTGCAATAGAGCTCGCTTCAGCAGAGCTTGCTAGCATAATAAGTGGAGCTCACAATCATACTTCAATGGAGTTCACTAGCTCACTACAGTGGAGCTCGCCAGCAAGCTACAGTGGAGCTCAGTAGCATGCTGCAATGGAGCTTGCTTCAGCAGAGCTCGCTAGTACGCTGTAGAGGAGCCCGCTAGCATACTACAGTGGAGCTCAGTAGCATGTTGCAATAGAGCAGTGTCCTGTCTGATGTGGCGATGAGTGGTGTGGGAACCCCACAGGGCACTGTGCTCTCTCCTTTCCTGTTCACCTTGTACACCGCTGATCAGTACAACTCAGAGTCATGCCACTTACAGAAATTTTCTGATGACACTGCAGTTGTTGGGTGTATAAGCGGAGGATGGGAGGAGGGGTACAGAGGAAGTGGAAGTGCTCAAAATCCCGTACCAGTCCAGTCCAGTCAGTCAAGTGTCGTAACTGTCTGATGGATCTAATGTGAATGAAAGGTTAGATTTGGTTTAAAGCACTGCAAATACTGCATTCACCCTCCACATCTGCGACATCGGTCTACACCAGGGGTCACCAACCTTTTTGAAACTGCGGGCTACTTCATGGGTACAGAATCATGCGAAGGGCTACCAGTTTGAAATAATAAATTTACTTAGTTTTTCTTTAGTTCTACATTATTAATAATGAATAATGATCCTTCTCTATGTAAAGACACTGATTTCTTAGCATAATTATCAATAATGACAACAAGCTAGGAAACAGATATCAATATTCAGAACTTTATTAATCTCAACAGATCTTGTCACATTTTGAGGTAATGACCAAATGAAATGTTTTTAACAAAATTATACCTTATTAATTAATTATTAATTAATTATAACTATTATTAGTGGATCTACGCTCCTCGAATGCTTTAATTCAGTCTCATGCACTTGTCCCTTTATTTTCCTTAAGCCTCCGAACAGGTTGATTGACAGATCCCGCAGCAGACAAGAATCTGCACATGATGCATTGACTGAGCTCTGGACATAAGCAAACAGCCACTCAGCCCAACTCAGTCCGCTACAAACTTTGTCATTTTTATACAATCCGCAGCAAAACAAATCAGTTTTTCAGAGAAAACGTCGACACTATTTAATCACTCGATTATATCTTGATCAGTGCCGGTGTTCTATGTTTTCTCTGATAAACTGCTTCGTTTTGCTTCTGATATCCGGGGCTCAGTGAACGCACCATGCAGAGACACTCAGCAGCTCTGGGTTCTGTTTCCATTACACATGAAACTTTAACCAAATTCTAGGAATTTAGAAAAAACAGTGTCAGAATGATACGGTTTCATAATAATGCGATAAAACGCAAACCAACCCACGCAATAAGTCATTAAAAACACGGCAATATGTGTAAGTCCATTTCCATTACAGTTCTGCGAAAAATATCCATCCATTTCAATACACCCCCAAAACCAGTTCCTCTACACGCA